>NC_026477.1:3682435-3808923 GCF_000240135.3 Fusarium graminearum PH-1
TTTCATTCAATATCATATATCTTGCAGCTCCGACCAACCCTTACGGATGACGCCGTACGATCTCAAGCATTTCTATCCGTTGATCAACTTCAATGTCGAAAGCTACCGCGACTGCGCAGTCGCCCGATCCCGTTCCCAAGCACATTAATGAAGGATTCTATCACTACCGGACGCTGCCGACAACCGACAGCCCCTCCCTTCGCATCTATCATATCTGATAAGCTCTGAGTTGGCCGACGGCCCCAAGCTGGGCACAAGGAAAAGGTGTGCTCCCTCACTTAATGTGGCGTTCGCATGCCTGCATACCTAGTGTGTACCGGAGATAGACAGAATCGAAATCGACGACAACAACTTTCCTGTCACCTCAAGACCAAGCCAGCGTTATGCTCTTCGGAAAGTGTTTTGATCTCTCAAATTGGTCATGTTGAGCTCGTTGGCTGAAGGGTCTGAATGCGCCGTTCAAGACACTGCTTGAAGATGACAGTCATGTGGAGAATGGAGGTTAATTGATTGATTCACATAATGCTGCGACCTGTCCCGAATCCGCGGCGACGGGCGATGTGATGACCCCAGACGAAGCGCCGATGCGCTATCTCATCCCCTCGATCTAACCCCCGGCTCGATAGTCTAACTATTTCGTGACAGGCCGCACGTCTTCGTCTCTCCCCCACGCTTGGTACAACGCCCAATGACACTTTCATGGGTTGATAACAGCTCCTGCTTGTCCATCATGGGACTTTCTCAACCATTAAAAGGAGCAATGATGCGCCCCTCACAATCCAGACAAGGACTTTCAGATTATCATCACATGTTTTGTTAACTGATCTCTTCGGTTGATTTCCGTCTCGCCTCATCTGGGTTCCTTTAATCTTTGAGCTTGGGCCCGCAACTGCCCACTTTGTTCCTCTCCAACCATTCAGCAAGCATCCGGGGATCAGGAAGTGCTGATAAGCTATCTAAGCTATCTCTGGGATCCACGAGTTATCAATTACACATCTTGAATAACTAACACGAAAAATACCTCTAGCCACAACCGACAACGGCCTCGTCTAGTTGCCAGTCACGTTCTGTGCTCAGAAGTGAATTCAACCGGAATTTATAACTACCGATTGACCACACAACTCCTAGGATTGAGTTCTGATAGACAACATCCCCGTTCATCTTCATCTGATACTCCAACACAAGTCCATCTGACTTGAGGCTGATCGGCATCAAGATACCTAATTAGCTTCGGCTGTCAAGGATCGACACCCCAGACAACCTTTAACAAGCCAAGCCCGCTCCAACGTTGGCCCATTTCGAATTTCCTCACACAACTTCAATTCACCACTTCAATAATGGATGAGGATCAAGGACCACAATCCATTGCGCCTGAGCATGCACCATCCAAGACAATCGCTCAGCGCTACAATGGTCTCGTCAAAGCGTTTACAACTAGGCACGGTCTGATCGGCGATTACGACTATGGCTTCCTCTTTCGACCAAACCTGCCTTTCATGAAGAAGAGCGTTAACCCAAGCCCTTTCTTTGGACTCAACGATAAGATGCCAGTTCTTCTTGGTTTGCTGCTGGGGTTCCAGCATGCACTAGCCATGTTGGCAGGAGTCATTACACCACCCATCATCATCAGCAGCAGCGCCAATCTATTACCTGAACAACAACAATACCTTGTCTCGACTGCCCTCATTGTTTCGGGCATCTTCTCCGCTGTCCAAATTACTCGGTTCAGACTTTTCGGCACAAAGTAAGTACGGCAATTCAGATAGCCCGAATACCATGCTAACAATTATCTCACAGCTACTACCTTGGCACTGGAGTATTATCAGTCGTGGGCGTGTCTTTCTCAGTGATTCCCGTTGCCACCGGAGGCCTTGCTCAGATGTATGCTAATGGTTTCTGTCCTTCCGACTCTTCTGGAAACCCTTTGCCTTGCCCTAAGGGATACGGTGCGATCCTGGGTACTTCGGCTGTATGCGCTCTTGTCAACGTTCTAGTCTCTTTCATCCCTGCCAAGTTCTTGTTGCGAGTACTACCACCCATCGTTACCGGTCCTACAGTCATGCTCATTGGCATCAAACTCATCAAGTCGGGTTTCTCCAACTGGATGGGAGGCAGCGGAGGCTGTATGACAGCTACGGATGGATTGTTTGCTTTGTGCCCTGATATCAACGCACCCCATCCTCTACCATGGGGATCTGCAGAATTCTTGGGTCTGGGATTCTCTGTTTTTGTTGCCATCATCCTGTGTGAGCGATTTGGTTCACCTATTATGAAGTCAACGTCAGTCGTTATTGGATTACTGTTTGGGTGCATCATAGCTGCCGCTTGCGGCTATTTCGACCGATCCGGCATCGACGCAGCTCCTGTTGCATCGTTTGCATGGGTACACACCTTCCCACTCTCAGTTTATGGACCCCTTGTCCTTCCTCTCATCGCAGTTTACCTTGTCTGCGCTACTGAAGCTATCGGCGATGTCACGGCTACATGCGACGTTTCGAAACTCGAGGTCACTGGAAAGACTTATGAGTCTCGTATCCAGGGTGGTATCCTGTCTGATGGCCTTGCAGGCTGCATTGGCGCTCTGATGACCATGACTCCCATGTCTGTCTTCGCTCAGAACAACGGTGTCATTGTTCTCACCCGCTGTGCTAACCGTAAAGCTGGTCTTGCTTGCGCAATGTTCTTGGTTATTATGGGAATTTTTGCCAAGTTTGCTGCGGCCCTTATTGCCATCCCGTCAGCCGTGCTGGGTGGTATGACCACTTTCCTCTTCAGCGCCGTTGCCGTGTCTGGCATGTCAATCATTGTCCGTGGTGTACCATTTACTCGACGTAATCGCTTTATTCTCACTGCCGGCTTTGCCTTGGGATATGGTGCTACACTTCTCCCTACTTACTTTGACAAAGTCTTCACATACAAGGGAGACAACCGCTCCTTGCAGGGTTTCTTGGACGCCATCGTTCTGATTATGGAGACCGGATTTGCTATTGCCGCCATAGTCTGCGTGGTATTGAACCTCACCCTTCCTGAGGAGTTAGGGGATGAGATTGATGCTGCACGATCAACAACCGATATTACGATGCACGAGGAGACAGAGCAGAACAAGGCCATTGCGGGACCAAGTCGAGATCACAGCATCGACCCGAAAAAGGAGGGCTGATGGTGAGAATGAAAAGCACATATGCTAGGCATACGAAAATTAGCACGATTCTTGTATTTATGTAATTATCAGGAAAAGACGGGTGTCATGAAAGATCTAGTTCAAAATTGAATTTATAGCAATCAAAGCGTTTGAACTATCCAATAATGCTACGCAGGAAAGTTAACCTGCTGAATCTTAGTGTATAAAAACAAATAGCCTAAGGAGCATAGCCTAAGTAGCATAAGAAGCCTACCAATGTTTGCTCTGTAGTGGATGTGCTCCCATTGTGCTTGTGAATATCTGCGAATTCAGGATACTCTGTCCAGGTGTTGAACAGGTTTGTTAGTCACAGACAGTGAGTTAAACTAATAATTTGGCTTAATTAACCACATGCACTAAATCTATTATTCATACTTATGGTCGATAGTCTGAGTAGTATGCTTTTGTCGGTGCAGCAACACGTTCTTCCTGGTAGAAGGCTTCAAAGTCAGTCCCAGCATATCGATTAACTGGAGCAGCAGACATTGCATCTGGACGCTCCTGAAACCCTGTCGTTCCTGATCCTTTTGACTCGTGGATCTCGCCCGCAATCCAGCTCAAATAGACTGTCTCGTGCACAAGCACATACCCGCCTGTCCTCCCATCTGAGTCGTCGGGTCCATCAGCGCTCTCAAACTCGGGCTTCTTCTCAACCACAAAGATCTCGTTTCTTTTGTGCTTTCTGCGCATTGCGAAAGCAATAAACCCGAGAAACCAGAATACGCTGCCACCGATGACAGACCATGTGATAGTGGGCACAAGCCACCACGTAAGTCTTTGTTCGTCGGGTTTTCCGGGTCTTTGATCGGGCTCATTGGGTTTGATCCAAATGGTAACGATGGGCCATAGACCACCAATGATATAAATAACAGCGCAGATAACGCTTAGTGTGGGGTTTATGTGCTTCCCTGTCATCTGGCGCCAAGTCTGTGGAGGCGCTGCTGGGCTTTGTATCTCATCTTTGTCAGTCTTGGGAGGTCCTTTGAAGCGCAGTATCAGGATTCCTAATCCTAGAAAGGTCCCGAAAAAAGCGTTGATGACATATGCACTCAAGCTTGTGAGTAATGTGTAAGAGCTTTTTGGGTCCATGGACCAAGTCGCAAAGATCAGAACAAAACATGAGGCAAGGTGCAGAACAAAGGCGCCCACGGGTGTTCTCTCCATATGATCTTCAGGCGAAAGCCAACGTGTACTCAGAAGTGAACTGAACATTCCTCTCTTCTTGAACCAATTCAGAAGGCGTCCCAGTGAGATGTCACCATCCTGGGCAAAGAACTTTGCATAAGGAATGATGCCCTCCTTTGCAATTTCTTGCTTGACGCGGGCAGCGGTATAAGTCATGACGATAATGTTTCCCATGCTTGATATAGCCAAAAATGCATGAAATATGCGCTTTCCGGTTCCGCTGTTATTCAAGCTACCGAGGGTGAGCTCAAAGAACCTTTGTGCTACGTTGTCGTATATTTGATCATCGCTTGGAACCACAACCATCTGTAGCAATGTTAGAGAATTAGTCTTCAAATTGGAGAGTTGTAGAGACTTACATAGGAGATATTGACAGCCATATAAAGCAAAATAGCCGTACCGACACCAAGCAGCATGGCGACTGGGTGTTTCCGTCTTGGTCTACTGATCTCCCCCATGACATAGTTTGGCTGTTCAAAGCCCGAGAAACTGAAGATGATGGCAAGGAAAGCATGAGCATATCCATTCGCATCACCAGACTCGGCGAAGGCGCTGGAGGGCCGAGTGTTGTTCTCGATCTCTTTTGTGACTGGTTTACCATCGGCATTCTTTAGACCCCCGGCTCCAACAATAATAGCTGTCACGATGATAAGAAGAAGCATCATGACTTTGATTATGGCCAACATGTTGTTGAGAAAAATGCCTCCTCTTCGGGAGAACGTATGAATAAAACAAGTGAGGATCGCGATGCCGATGGCGATACCTCTGACGGCACCAGAAGATGGGTCATCGTTTCCCGACGCCGAAAGCACCATGGTAGCAAAGTTGATGCAGTTACCTGCCATGTTGCCAAGTGCTATAAAGCAGAAGCCGAACATGCAGGTACTCAGAAGCACGGTGCCTTTTCTGTACGCGGGCTTTCGGTAGACATATTGGAGGTAGTTGAGATCTCCGCCACTGCGTGGGACACTCTGTTCAATGCCATTGATGGTGTAACGAGGAACATTCAGGCCGTACTCTATGTAGACGTGAACGCCTGATAGACAGTAAACTACTCCAGCAAGCCAGAGGAGAAGTGTTGCACCAGTTGAACGAGTCCCTTGCATTACTCTTTGAGGTGAGTTAAAAATACCAGTTCCTATTCAACAGATCAGCAACTGAATATAGGTATTGATTGTACTCTCATGTTAAGCTGCGTGCCGGTCATCTCATCGCGGTCAAAATGAAATAAGATGATAAATGCAATTGCTTAATTCAGAAGAAGTGGTTCCTTCCGAAATGGAAATTCAGGATTCTTCTGACACATAGAAATCCAATCTTGGGTCAGGGAAGGAGCGGCTCATAGATCTTGACGAGGAGATCCCCGTCAACTTCCCCACTTGGGGAGCATCCCATCTCTTACAACTCAACTTAAAACCAACCTCAACACAACATCACCAGAATCATCATGACAATGAAGCAACGTTGCGAAAAGCCGAAAACGTACCAATCATTCGATTGAGCACCAGACACATCACATCAAAGTACCCAAGCTTGAACGCCTCTTTGGGCGCGGATGTGTAAATCTGGCCTGGGTTGTCGTCCTCAAAAAGAGAATCGAAGTCGCTATCACCAGCTCGAGCATCGCGCTGTGGCGGCTCAGCTTGACGGCTCTGATTCCGGTATGCCGCAAAGTCGTCCATGATTGTGGTTTCAGAGGCCAGTAGCCCGTCGAGATGGACTTACAAGACTTGACTCAGTTGATCTGGAGGCCGCTTGAGATGAGATAATCCCAGACCGGTCCTGGCATCAAGTCGAGCTGGCAAGGTCTTGTACTTGATGTGCGCAAAGGCAAATAGCCAGATCCGGGTATCACGGTTATCTGGGACTCATGGGTGTTAAGTAACGCCCTCGACGTTCTGTGTGCAAGGCATGGCGATCACACCAAAGCCGGGCGTTCAGCTCTCGGCCCAGAAAGGTTGGTCGTCCAAGCAGACAATCCGTTTCAAGCCTCACCACCATCGTGTGACCCTTTCAACTCCCTTGTCACTCTAGGCAGACTTTCCCCTCAATTTGGAAACCGACAGCCTTGTTATCTACCCTTTCCTCAGGGCATCAAAAAAGTTGACCGCTGAGAGCATAAGAGACAAAATTATTCGGCCAACTTATGCTACTTAGACTAGGCTTCTTAGACTACTTATTTTTATACCTTACCGTTTAGGAGGCCAACTTTTCTGCTACCCACCAGCCTTTGCCAAAATGCCTTGCACATACCTTCCTCTAGAACCATGAACGCTAGCCGTTACGCTTCTAGCGTCTTGGTGACACGCAGGTAGATAACTCAAACAACCAATCCATCACCCTTGCATCGCATAGCCCCAATGACCTCAAACATAGGCTAATGGAACACTTACAGAAATGCCAAGAGGAGCTGAAAACGCCCGGCTTTCATTCTCATTCTTAAGAAATCATATCCAGATTTGGGCGTGGAGAAAACATACGAGGCCTGGAAACAAGAAATTTGTTATACAATATTTCCTGGTCCTTGTCTAGGGTGCGAACCGGCAGGGGGGGGATACCATTTGTCTCAACAACCAAAGCCTCGAAAACCCCATGGAAGTCTTCTTGATAAGGGGTTTACGAGCTGTTATCCCCGGACCTTCCTCTCTCTCTACCCCGCCATCAGGTACGGATGGCTGCTCGCGTAGGTCATCCGCCTGGGTGACCAACACTATGATTTGAATCAGCCACGCATCCGTGTTAATCTGCCTAGCTGCCTGTGGAAGTTGCTCTACTTTGTCACAGAGTCAAACTGTTCACTTTGAGTTACTTGCTGCCAGCCACGCTGAATGTGTACGTGCCTTATGGATGCAGGACTTACACACCCGCCTCTTATCTCGTTTTGCTAGGACTCATTTAGCCCTTGCATCTTTCATCCTCAGGTCGATTTGAGGGGCACCACCCATGCCAATCAGACTGGTCAGCTTCATTCCGTATCGCTGTTCTTCCTTCACATTTCAAGGAACAACCCCGTTAAGAAGACGTCTTTATGGTGTTGCCGCGCTTCACCTATCTTCTACCAACTAGAGATTCCATCAACGGCTACATTTTCCCAAGTGATCGTCTTCAGCTTCCTATTACAGTGTCGTATTATTTAGAGTTTTTTTGTGTGGATAGTTAAAGCAACGCCCGATGGCAGGTCCTTTACAGGTTGGAGATATCCTCAACCTTGGGCGCCTAGCCTGGGACATATACCGCTATGGGTGGAAAGAAGATTACAATGCGAGTAAGTGCAGAGCCCAGTGCTTTAGTTTTCCATACATATGATATGCCTTGCAAGGCTTTCCCTATCAGCATCGAAGGATCAGCGACAAATCACGCAAATGAGACAAGCATATGTGTCTTTTGATCGTCTGTGCATTCGTCTCGTCTAGTTCTAATTATCTAACTATCTCACAGCGCGTCAATACTCGGAGTTTGGAAGAGATGTTAGAGGCTTGGCCGAAAACCTGGATATTCTTAGCAGAGTGATTACATGGGCAGATGACTCCCTTCAAAGCCAACGGAGACCAGGAGTGCCAGCAAAGTTACGATGGGACCGAACTTCACTCATCGAGATTATTGGCGATTACGAGGTAACACTTCGAGAATGTCATCAGCTTATCGTATCCAACGATCGCTACGGGAAGGGGAGCAAGCCTCTACGAAACATAGAATGGAACGTACTCGTCCAGCCTTTAGCCGATCAACTACGCCAGAGAATCATGTTGCACAACTCGAAAATTCTTCATGTTTTGAAACCGCTGGAGGTGTAAGTACTGTTGAAGTATTTATTTGTAAATCCATCAAGCTAACCATGATAGTGACCTTCTTCTTCGCGTGCGACAAGACATCGAGCTCATGCATAAAGACCTCGCGGAACGGATCACCAATGTGCACCATGATATTCGCCGTCTTATGGGAGTTCTAATTCCCGACCTCGACGAAGCACTTGACCAACGGGTTCAGAGAAGCGTCGTACTCTTGGAAGTTCCTGTTGATTTGGATGATCAATTTCGCTTTGCAGCGCTTACCGGCCATCCAAAATATCGTGTTGAGGATGATTTTGAACTGAGTGAACTGTCGGATGCGTTCATACTAAACTTTCATAAGAGCACAATCAATTTCCAATCGGGAATGTTGGTCGAGGATCGTGTTCCAGCTGTCGATCAATATCTCAACCTCCTAAAATGTGTATGGATTTTCAAAAGAATGCAAGCATCTCCAACCCTAAGAACAGCGAACAAAGACACGTCGCATTGGCCTTCGTACACTCGACAACTAGAAGATGTAAGAGCTTGGTTGCAAATAAATCGCTGGTACTGAGGACTGACTTCAGTAGGATCTTTCTTCACAGTGTTCCCGTTTTGGCACGGAGCTAGTTACACCCAGAATCATCACTTCGACGCTCAAGAGAGATATGTTTACGATCTGGCCCGAGAGGGATCCTACCCCTCTTGTCGATGTGGTAACCAGGGATGAAATGATGGAGCAGCTCCTTGAGGTGTAAGTCGTCTGCGCTCTTTCGTTCCACCACTGCTAATTTCCTCAGGCCTTTACGAAGCTATAGCGCAGGTGTTGAAAAGAAAGCCAAGCTGCTTCGTAGGCTAGATACCGATGGACGTCGCTTCAGAGTCATCATGTCAGGTTCAGAACAAGTGTCTACTGGCAGGCCAAGACAAGAAGGTAGTAAACTTATGATGTTTACGTGATCTACAAATGCTAACTCCGATAGCTGAAACCATCGATTTCGATGTCACATCCATGGTGTTCAACCCCCAATACGCCATGCCCATTGGTACTCACATGACACAAGAAATTATCATGCGACAAAACGAGAGAATAGCAAGGCTGGACTTCCTTGATGGAGGTGACATACTAAAGTTTCAGCAAGCAGTGACAGGTTTTAAGCCGTGGGACTCTTACACACAATACGACTGTCAAGTCATCTTTGTCCTCGATGGAGTCGACAATATTATGGAGAATGCCTCACTCCAACTCTGGATACCTAAGCAAACCGCAGGTTCGCTTATCACAAATAGCGACGCTGCTGCCAATACGACAGACAGCTCAGTGGCTAGCCGACAGAATTCCATATCAACACTTGCTTCGGCTACCACTCGGGACTCGTCCCTCAGAGTGGGTGAAGGCTTCCCAGCGTCGAGTCCAATGCTTCAGCCCGGCACGCCACTCACTTCAGCTGCTATTCGAGGCTCGCCCCCTGGGGTGAGTGGTGGAAACAACAGGGACAGATATCCAACTAGCCCTTCGGGGCGTTATCCAAATCTTGCGACAATCCCACAAAGACAGCCTGTGGGCTTTGATCCCTATGAGTCTTGGCCAACAAGAAGCTCCCCGGAACTTATCGGGTCACCACCTGCACAAAGACAGAACTTCTTTCCAACGCAAGGACCACCGCGCGAGTCGCCCCCTCGAAAACCTGTTGGGTCATCTGCGTCGCCCTCTCGATCGGCGCCTCTTGCTTCCGTTCGGTCTAACAGTACAACTACAAATACTTTCAGGAAAGGGCGCTCTTTCAGTATTTTTAGCAGCACGTCAAACAACAGCAATTCCTCCAACAGCGACGTTGCTAGTGTGAGTGTTTCAACTGGAACCAACTCCACGGGCCTCCTCCACAAGCGTCCAGTAAAGCCAATGCTTGTCCTTTTTACACAAAGTCTTCAAGGCAACAAGTTCTCGTTCGTAACGATCCAGATCGATGACGAAACGAGTATGAATCCTGAACGCTGTGACTGTCGTAAATCGGGAAGAGATGGTGCATCTTGTGAAATCGCGGCCATTGAAAAGAAGAAAGGACACTCCACCGTTGCAGCCCGAAGATATGAACAATCGAATTCGGATGGCGAGGTGGACTGGAATCTAGCCCGGTTGGCACTCAATAATCCAGCTTCGACGAGTAGCAGTGCCAACTGGCCAAACCTCAAACGACTCAGCATCAAATTCCCGAATCCTCGGGCCAGAGCCTACTTTTGTGGCACGCCAAACGTCTGTCACTGCAAGGTCAAAACGGAAGCCGATGCACGAGAATGCATACGGAGCGGACATCGTGGTCTATGGGGTGAGGTTCAACAGAGCTACAGGAAGCAGATGAACAACTTCCACAAGCAGCGTTATGAGGGTAGATCACAAGTTGTATACGGGGTAACGAATTAACAAACGCACGAGAGTTCTTGATGGATAGATTTCAAGTACGATGTGGATGAGGGTACGGTTTAATGTTATATAATGAGTGAATGATTTGGACAGGCGTGGAGTATTAGGAACGTTATTTGGCAACCTACCTAGATATTGGGCAATTGTTATTCAAGCAGGTATTCATTTCGTTATATTGACCACTGGAAGCATAAGAGACGAAATTAGTAGGTTAGCTTATGCTACCTAGACCATAGTCTTTAGGCTCTGATCATAAAACATGTTTAAATTGGTATTCGTAATAGTCCTTCATAACGCCAATTCTTCCTTTATTAATGCTGCTCGAAATCCCGTGCCTTGCGCGCGAGGACTCGTATATTGTCAACGAGACCTTCCACGAGCTCTGGATAACGGTGCGCCACACCATTAGCGGCCTTCCGGCCCTGATCAATCAGCAATTTTGAGTCAATCTCGATTTCAAGCTCATGCTTCTTTTCTGGGCGACCCTATATGATAACGTTAGTAGTAATCGATTGACGGCAACAACGAGACATACCCCTGGACCAGATTGGATGACCTGCGTGAGGTCAATCTGATACGGCCCTTGCGTATAGCTAAGCCTGTCCTTGTTCCGATCAGGGTTATCTCCCGGGTTCGGAATTCCTTCTAGCTCCTCTAATGAGCCATCCCAATCCATCTCGAGGTTGATACTGATTCGGCAGTCCATAGGGAGTTCAGGAAAATGAATGTCGAGATCGGCAACACGGGCTTTTATAATTTTGCCTAGGACCTCCTGTGTTTTCTGGTCGTGCGTCACCCGTACGCGGGTCCTTCTTCCCTTTGCTAGGCGGTTTCTTATGCAGCCAGGGATTCTATGCTGTAGTTCCGCAGGCAAATCGAAGAAACGGTCTCTTTCTCTTCGATGTTTGTAAACAACAGGGACACGATGGTTGGCCCCTCCCGGTCCACGAGGATGTGTGGATTTCACTATTTCGTTGAGAAAATCGTTGTTCTTCTTATGAGCAGCCTAATTTATTAGTACTTGATCTAGTAACAAGCATGAAGCACAGAAAAGGCTTACCTCGGTCATACTACTTTCAAAGGCGATGCGACTACTATCCATCAAGATACACTCAGAGGCTATATTTTGATTAACCCGATAACGAGTGTCCTTATCGATCAAAGTGCCGAGTTTTGCTTCCACTTCAAACTGAATACTTTTGCTGGAGATTTCCATCATATCAGGCGCATTAAGCACGTTGAGGAACAGGAAATCTGCTACCTTTCTGCTAATATCCTCGAAAGGCTTAACTCCGGTAATGCTAGGTTCCCATGGACCGAGAATCTCTTGCGGTGCTGGTTCGGTGGGTGGCGGCGCAGTCCTGTTCGTCTCGGGCGAGGCATGGCGACTAGGACGAGGTTTCTGTTCTTGCTTTCCATTAATATGCGAATGAAGCCTCTTTTGCAGTACAAAGTTGGCATTCGAAGGCATGCCGGCCATTCTTCGGGAGTCTTGCGCCCATATGGGGGGCTGCGAATAGCGTCTTCGCCTTCTACTCAAAGGCAGGTCCGACACAGATTCGCGCTTAACGGGAATCTGGCCGCCGTTGGTCTCGCTAGACTTGATTCGCTTCTCCTCTGGCTCTTGGGGACTGCTATCGAAAATGCGGTCCTCGAGCTTGCGCTTGGCAGGGGTTGCCGCGCGCTCTGTATCTATAGCCATCGGTTGCGGAAGAGATAGAGGTTGCGACTGTTTATTTTTGGCGTCTGCTGCCGCCAGCGCTGCAAGCGGATCGGGATTGCTGTGAAGTGAAGGGACTCGAGACTTGGGACTGACGGATGGACTTGGAGCGCGTTCACTGTGCGATTGAGATCGTCGATGTGCGTCTGGAGCCGGCGAGCCGTAACTGCTAGATATACGTTTGGTGGGCGGCGGAGGCGGAGGTGGTGAACTTTTTACTTGTGCTTGTACCTGTGTCTGTGCTTGCGCTACTGGAGCAGCTGCTGTGTATGAAAGCCTTTGTTGATATGGACTCGAAGGCTGTGCGAATACACCAGGGACGGATGGTTGCCTTGACCCAGAGGACAAAGGCGGAGCGACAGGCGTAGCGGGCTGGGATGGTTGGCGACTATGACCGTATTCTGCAGGAGGTGGGCGTGAAGCGACAACAGGACTACTACCTTGAACGAAGCCGTAAGGGTGTTGAGTATGAGCAGATGTTGGAGTTGGAGTAGAATGTGTAGAACGTGAAGCAGAGGGAGGGCGTTGATTGTATTGCTGGTTAACTGCAGTGGCGACAGGAGGCGTCTGTGGAATAGAGTTTTGATGATGTTGCTGTTGTTGAGTTGCAGGATAGCCGTGTACATGGCCAGGGGGTATGACTTGTGGGCCCTGTGAGAAGCTTTCCCGAGGAGGGTATTGAGCAGGTGAATGCTGGTGTCGTTGGACTGGACTTGCTACTTCTGCAGGGGACTGGGTATGGGGGAAGGGATAACCAGCAGCAGCAGTTGCAGCAGAAGGGGTTGTTGAAGCTCGATAAGGGGATTGACCTGGAGTTGGGCCGCTTGGGGACCGCGCATCGTGGAAAGAACCACCTGGTTGTAGTGGAGGCGGCACAGGACGTCCTGGATATGGTCCGGGTGCCTGGTACGGAGATTGTGGTGGATACGCACCGGGCGGCGGTTGATGGGGAGATGGCTGATGATGCGACGGTGGCCGCGACTGAGGATGATGGGGATGAGCAGCGTGTGGAAGGTATTCCTGTGGCATAGGCTTTCCTGGCGAGGGATGAGGAGGTGGTTGGCGGTTGTATTCGCGATAATAGGGGTGCGAAGCGGGTGCTTGAGCTGGACTCTGCGACGGTCGTTGCATTTGCTGCTGCTGCTGCTGCTGCTGTGGGTGAGGCTGTTGCTGGTGCTGGTGAACAGGCGGCGGAGGTTGCGGCTTCGGTGCGGATTTGACAGGAGCGCGGTCGCCACCTTCCGACGTGTTCAGGACAGATCGAAGGTCCATGGTGATGATATTAGAGTGGCAGAGGATAAAGAATTTGCGACAAGAGGACGCTGTTGGAATTTGGCGCGAGGGAAAACCTAAAATCAATTCCGACGCCAATCACTCGTCCGAAACCAAATTATAGACGCGAATAAAGCGCGGGCAAATGGTGACGGGCGTCGTCCTCAATGGAACAGAATATTAAGTGTCCTTGAAGCGATGGAGGACGGTGGTCGTCGCGCGAGGGGGAGAGCGCAAGTGGACATGGATGACTGGGTTGGATGTTTCTACGCCGCCATGGCGAGGCTGCCACGCTTATATATTGGGATTGGCGAATAAACGTCGCGTTGGGTTCTTGTTCGACGGGGCGATAGGGTTCTTGGAGGTATGGCGTAGTCGAATGATGTTGTGCGCTGAACGTTGTTGGCGATATCAAAAGTTTACAGTCAATTTAGTCATTTGGTGTTGGTGTCCTGTCATCGTTTTCTGGCGACAAACAAAGATGGGATAGGCGACAGCCTGACGCTAGAGGTCTCTCCGTCCAGGGATGTGGGAGTACATGTACTAATGTACATGACGCGGGACAGATTTTGTTTGCAAACCCTTCCCTGTCCTCAGGGTACCAGAAGAATTGGTCCCTGAGGACATAAGAGATGAAATTAGTAGGTCATCTTATGTCACTAAAACCATGATCTTTCGGCTCTTTATTTTTGTACCCCAAGACTTGGAAGGTCGACTTTTCTGCCACCCAGTAGCCTGTCTTTTTTGGCAGACAAGTCCAGTTGCGAGTCGGTACATGTTCTAAGCCCTGGAAGCTATGGGTGTCCAAGTACCTGAAGCGACCCTTGGATCCTCTTGAGGCTTAGCAGTGCCTAATCTCAAATCAGACAAATTGTTTCAGATTGGACACGCTACTTGTCAGCTTCTTATGCCTGAAATATCAAAGGCCAGGGATAAAAGGTTAAGCATTTCGCAACCACGGCCGCAACTTTGGACGGACATCAGCCTTATGAACCGAGCATCTGCAGAGTAAATCGATATCCATCTTGTCAACAAGTTTCTCATTCTATCGACCTTGTAAGTACATGGATGCTAAGCATATGCGACGTCATAGTTCGATGGTCAAGTCAATTGGACGCTTAAGTTGATGTACACATATGCCCCTCAGAGTATGAAAAATGACCATCGGAAAAGACGAAATTAGTAGGTCAGCTTATACTTAGTACTTAGACTATACCCTAGGTTATTTGTTTTAATACACCAATACTTGAGAGGTTAACTTTCTGCTACCCACTGGGTGCCTCAGTACCTACTATGTACATAAGCTATCAATCAAATCCAAACAGCTACTGTACGCACAGTCCGGAAGAAGTTTCTTCTATCACAGTCTACGTGTTGTTATCGGGAAAGTGAGTCATTGGGGAAACCTTGATACACTTTGAGCTTTTGACAGTTCTGGAGTACTCTGTAAAGTGAGAACTGATGCAAACAGCTTATCTCAAGCTAAGCTAGATAGTCACGTGTCGTCTGCTTATGTAACTACACTCTGCCTGGAGCTCTGGTTGGTCCGTGCACTCACTGCAAGGCAGAGCTGTGCCTGACGTGGACCATCTTCGAGTTACCCTTCTGGAGCAAAACACCAACCGATCCATCGCCTCCATCTCTCTTCATTATCTCGGTATCTGCTCTGTTTCTGTACATTCGCGACTCATCTTGTCTCAGGGCTCTCTATACGCCCTTGGACTTGCATAGACATAGTATTCACCACCACCCAATTCGACAATTACTATCCAAGACATCCCCTCGTACCGCTCGCTGTAAACCTCCTTCGCCCCCGATCCCTCACAGCCCCTCAAGATGCCTGGTATCGTCTCGGCGACCGGCGTTCTCGCCTTTCTCACCGATGAGGAGCCTGAACTCAAGGTCTTTGCGCTACAGACCCTCAACGACGACATAGATACTGTCTGGACCGAAGTTGCTGCTGTGCTGACCCAAATGTACGTCATGCTCGCGTTACTCTTCTGATGCGTTGGCTTGTGTTTGCTAACAGTATCCCATAGCGAAGCGCTCTACGAAGATGAATCCTTCCCCGAACGCCAGCTCGCTGCCCTTGTTCTCGCAAAGGTCTACTACCACCTCCAGGCCTACAACGATAGTATGGTGTTTGCACTCGCTGCTGGCGATCTCTTTAAGCTCGACTCTCCCGGAGAGTTCGAGGAGACCATCATCTCCAAATGCGTCGACCAATACATTGCTGTCACCGCTGCGAAGAAAGCGGCCCCTCCAGCCTCTAAGAACGACGATCTCCCGGAGCTAGCTACTACCTTCGCCAGCGGTGCTGAGGGCGCTGTTATGTCTCCCACCACTCCCTTTTCGCGAACGACTCTGCCTCCCAAATCGTTGCTCTCTCGCGATTCGATTGACAACACTATGCTTGAGGCTACCTTCCAGCCCTCGTTCAAGCAGTTCCGCTCTGGGTCCATTGCTGAGCTCCCCGAACAGGCCACTGATTCTTTGCAGAGGGTCGTCGACAGGCTTTTTGAGAGCTGCCTAGAGAAGGGCCGATACCGACAGGTAGTCGGTATTGCCGTTGAGGCAAAGAATCTTGCTGTCCTTCGAAGCGTCATCAAGCGCGCCAGCGATGACGAAAAGAAGGCTAAATCAAACCCTCTCGAAAGCTCCCCTGGCCCGGCTGAGGATTTGATTGAGTACACGCTGGGTATCTGCATGGATATTGTTCAGGAGAGAGGTTTCCGCACCGAGATCTTGAGGCTCATTCTTGATCTCCTGAATGAGATTCCCAACCCTGACTACTTTGCGATTGCTAAGTGTGTAGTCTACCTCAACTCTGACGAAGAGGCTTCTCGCATGCTTCGCAACCTTGTTGAGAAGGCTGACCGATCTTCCATCGCCATTGCCTATCAAATCGCTTTTGATCTTTACGACAACGGCACACAAGGGTTCCTGGGTAACGTTCTGGCATCGCTACCCGCTGGTGAGCCTGCCAAGAGCGCTGTCGACGAAAATGGTGTACAGCCCACCGAGAGCGAATCCCTCCTTCAGAATCAGCAAGACTCCCCCGAGAATGAACTTTCCGAGCCTTTGCGTAAGGCCTACAGTAATATTCGAGCTATCCTTGACGGCAGTAAGACTATCCGTCTGAACCTTGAGTTCCTCTACCGCAACAACCGAACCGACTTGAGCATTCTGAACAAGGTCCGCGACAGTCTTGAAGGTCGCAATTCTATTTTCCACACTGCTGTCACATTCTGCAACGCTTTCATGAACCAGGGAACCACAAACGATAAATTTTTCCGGGATAATTTAGAGTGGCTCGGTAAGGCAGTCAACTGGTCCAAGTTCACCGCCACTGCCGCGCTTGGTGTCATTCACCGTGGAAACCTGTCTCAATCTAGAAAGCTTCTTGAGCCGTATCTGCCTAGACAGGGTGGCCTTAGCAGTGGTTCTATTTTCAGCCAGGGTGGTGCCCTCTACGCTTACGGACTAATCCATGCCAACCATGGAGCTGAGGCTTTGGACTACCTCAAGGAGCAATTTGGTCAAGCCGAGGAGGAGGTTGTTCAACATGGTGGTGCTCTTGGTCTCGGTATCGCCGGAATGGCCACTGGTGATATGGACATTTATGATAAGCTCCGGGAGGTTCTCTTCCAAGATTCTGCCCTCAATGGTGAGGCTGTCGGCTTAGCCATGGGTCTTGTCATGCTTGGTACAGGCCATGCGAGGGCCTTGGAGGACATGATCACATATGCACACGAGACTACCCACGAGAAGATCCTCCGTGGTCTGTCCATTGGCATGGCTCTCATCATGTTTGGCCGCCAAGAAGGAGCCGATGTCCTGATTGAGGGTCTCCTCAATGATCCCGATCCTACTTTGCGATACGGTGGTATCATGACTGTTGCTCTTGCCTACTGCGGTACTGGCAGCAACAAGGCCATCCGAAAGCTCCTTCACACTGCAGTCAGCGACGTCAACGATGATGTTCGCCGTATTGCCGTGATGAGTCTGGGTTTCATTCTTTTCCGCAAGCCTGGCAGTGTACCTCGAATGGTTGAGCTTCTATCGGAGTCTTATAACCCTCACGTTCGTTATGGTTCCGCCATGGCCCTTGGTATCTCGTGTGCCGGTACTGGCCTTGACGAGGCCATCGATCTGCTTGAGCCTATGATGAAGGACCCTACAGACTTTGTACGACAGGGTGCTCTGATCTCTCTTGCCATGATCCTTGTCCAACAGAATGAGATCATGAACCCCAAGGTCGCATCAATCCGCAAGACCCTCAAGAAGGTGGTTGGTGACCGCCACGAAGATGCCATGACCAAGTTTGGTGCTGCCCTAGCGCTTGGTATCATTGATGCTGGTGGCCGCAACTGCACCATTGGCCTCCAGACCCAAACCGGCAACCTCAACATGGCCGGTATTGTCGGTATGGCTGTATTTACTCAATACTGGTACTGGTTCCCCTTTACCCACTTCCTGTCCCTCAGCTTCTCTCCTACCTCCATCATCGGACTGGACCACGACCTCGAGATTCCCGATACCAAGTTCCACTGTGCTACCCGACCCAGCCTCTTTGACTACCCTCCTGAACAAGAAGTCAAGACTGAGGAGGGACCAGCGCTTATCGCTACCGCAATCTTGTCCACCACTGCGCAGGCAAAGCGACGAGCTCAGAAGAAGGAGCGAGCTCAAAGACGTGAGAGTATGGATATCGACAGTGCCCCCGCCAAGCCTAGTGGTGACAAGATGGACGTTGACGAGGACAAGAAGACTGATGAAACCAATGAAAAGAAGGAAGAACAAGAGAAGGAGGCCGCTACTTCTACAGATACAAAGAAGAAGCCTGAGAAGGAGAAGATTGGCTATGACATTGAAAACATGACCCGAGTACTTCCCGGCCAACTCAAGTATATCAGCTTTAATTCTGGCCGCTACAAGCCTGTGAAGAAGGTGAGCAATTCTACTGACAGTGTCCAAATACTTGCATTTGCTAACTTGCTACAGCCCACTGGTGGTCCCCTGTTGCTTATTGACGGCGAGCCCGAGGAGGAGAAGGCTTTGTTGGAGGAAAAGCTGAAGAAGGTTACAACAGAACGCGCTCCTGTCGCAGGTCAGCAAAACGCCAGAGGTGGACGATCTGGCGGCCCAGGACGATCTCTGCTTGACGGTATCACCGATGCCCAACGGGGAGGTCCCAGCAGTGCTATGCTCGGACAGCTGTTGCGCAACTCAGGCCGGTCACCGTTCGGTCTTCTTGATGCCGACCCCCAGACCCCTGGTGGCAATGCCTCGGGTGCTGCAGCCGCTGCCGGTGTTCTGACTGCTGTTGACGAGGACTCTGATGATGAAGAGGCCAAGACACCTAACGAGTTTGAGTACTTCACCGATGCTGAAGATGACGATGACGACGATGAGTAGATCAAGTTTTAGCAGGCGGCTTAGCTAAGATGGTCTTTTGTAGGTGCAGGACAGGAGGATCGTTGAAGAAAGGATCCCTCTGGCTGGATTGCATGTATACTTAGAGATTTTGACCAATCGAGATAGAGCAGTATTGGGCAAAGCTTGGAGTGTGATACATCCCAAGATGTACCTGTATAATGAAGGATAGAAGTTACCCAATGACATGCACAACACCATATTCGAATTCCAGCTTGGACTTAGAATGCTACAACACTAGATAGACTCCATCAAATTATAAATTAATCGTGCCTTGTCGATGGCCTTTGTGAATTCATACTATTTATTCATCGCTCGCTCAATGTGAATGACCCCCTTTCGCCTGTTCCAAACCCAATTAATTACCCATACCATCTACTCCTGAGAATCTATCTATCCGCGTCCCTCCTCGATAGAGCTCTCATCGTAAACCTTGACGCGATGCCACGCTGTAGCAAGGTTCCCGCGAATATTCCACGTTGCAGCATAACTCTCTGGCTGCGTGTTGTATGCTTCATCGGTGGCTTTCACAACAAAGGTAGCGTAGCGCTTCCCGGAGTCTGATGTCTCGAATGCGCTCAGCGGTACGGGTCCGTCAAACTTCCATCTTCGCCAAGCCCATGCTGCGTGGCCAAAGCAGGGAGATTGCTCTCCCTCTTTGGTCGAACAGTCGGGAATAATGGAAGCCTGGGACCAGGTCTTGCCGTTATCTGCAGAGACATCAACGCGGACAATGGCACGGCCGCCGCCCGAGTATGCGTAGCCTGTCAATGAAGCAGGCTTGGTATAAGTGTCGTCGCTCTTCTTCCAGTCACCGAGTTTACAGGTCGTTATAGCACTTTGGACAGGCATCTCCTGGATAGAAGGTGCGGTATCCCAGTCTACTTGTGTCTGGTTTGGCCCAAAGCACTTGTAATCGCGTCTCTGCCATTGAGTTGTGCTCTCTTCATCACTGAGGGTGACATGGTTCAGCCATTTTACAGACCGGGCAGCGACATGCCCTGGAACGATCGCTCGCAACGGGAATCCATGATCGCGCGGGAGCGCCTGGCCATTCATCCCGTAGGCGAGTATCACATCGCCTTGGGGGTCAATGGCTTTTTTGATGGGAATCGATGCGCCGTAGGCTTCCAAGCCGGAGAATTGGACGTGCTTGGCTTCGGACTCTCCTGTCAATCCTGAGTGCAAGTCAAAGCCCGCGTCCGCCAGCACGTCGGAGAGCAGTACACCTTCCCAGCAGGCATTGGAGATGGCCCCTGTAGTCCATGGAAGGCCGTTGGTTTTTCTTCCCGACCCTTCATTCATGTGTCGACGGCGATTGCCAGAACATTGAAGGGCGGCAGTGACTTTGTGGGGTTTGAAGCGCGACTTGAGATCGGCAAGGGTGTATTCTTTCATAGTGCCGTCAGGGAGCTCTATCGTGAGGTTGTGATTGCTACCGTTTTCTGCGATTTTTGGCACCCACATGTGGTTGCGCACATAGAAAAGGTCGTTTGGAGTAAGAAACTCGTTTGTCATGGCGTTCGCAGGAGTTTCTGCGTTTCTGGGCTTTTCCGTCATGGTAACCAGAGCGGGATGTCGAGAGGGGTCATCGGAGAAGGGGTCTTCAATCTCGTCTTGTGATGGGCGTCCGTTGACCAGATCTTCTGGGTCGACATAACCGATCAAGTACTGATTCAGAATGTCATAGACGTAGTCGTTTTTGTGGATTGCAAAAATATCCCAGTACCGATCAATAGAACCGCCTGCAGCGCGAAGGATGATATCGCCACCGGGATGCGCGCCTATCCATTCAGTGATATCGTACACTTTATCACGGTGGATAATCCAAGGATGATCGGAGCGAGCGTCGTGTTTT
The DNA here is from genome assembly GCF_000240135.3 of Fusarium graminearum PH-1. Taxonomy (NCBI): domain Eukaryota; kingdom Fungi; phylum Ascomycota; class Sordariomycetes; order Hypocreales; family Nectriaceae; genus Fusarium; species Fusarium graminearum. Next base: position 3,703,280 of record NC_026477.1, read on the forward strand.
CGCACTTCATCAATGCGATAACAGGGGAGAGAGGATCCTTGTAGGTCGGACACGCTGTCGTCCTCGGCATGATAATCGCATCTTGTAGGAGATTGCTGCGACAGCTGATAGGCAAGACAAAAGGAAGCTGCTCCAGCGAAGAGAACTGCGAGAGAAGCGCTTGGATATCTCGGCGCAGGTGCTGCTTTATCAGAAGCAGAGGACTTGGCGGATGACGGTCTTAGTCGAGTTGCAGCAAAGCAACGAGATTGTGCTCTCGCAGGAGCTTGTGAGACTGGAGTAGGTAATGATGGCAGGGGCCGTAGCCGGCTGACTAGACGTTGTGTCGATCGCGATAACATGGTTGCAAGAGTTCTAGGTTGAGAACAGGAATTACTGCGAAAATGATAAGAAACAAGGCATCGCCAACAAACTGCCTTTCTCTCAGGGCAATATGCGTGCTGTTGTAATTGATTTCCTGATATCAGTTAAAACTGGAGTAGACAGACGCCACTGTGGACTACCCTTAAAAATAGATGGATCCCGACTTAGACAAAGATGACGTCGGGGAATCTTTCGGAGGTTGTAGACACAAAGACCCTGAGATGAAGAATCTCACCTCACTTTATATATAATTCATTCATGGCTGAGCTGCACTGATAAGCCAGCCCAGCGGTGAGTTCAGGGGAATGAACACGTGAATCAGGTCGGAAGCTAGGAACGAGTCAGAGCGCAGAGTTTTGACGATGCCGAGACAATTCCAGCGCATCGTGACCTTTGGTTGTCGTACAGTTTAGAATTGATATTGTTGCTAAGGTTCGATCGGCGACTAGGTAGCAGACATTCGCCGATTCATGGCGCTGGAAAGCCACTGGTTCTATTAGTTTTACGTCACTTCACAGATAGAACCAAATTATCATTGGCTGGCTCACCGAAAGGAACACCGAATGGGATGTGTCATCCCTGAAAAAGTCATGGATACAGTGAGACCCCAGTGAATAAGCCCCTGTATGCATATGCAGTCTGCAGCCACTGTTTATCAATACGGTGACAGGTGCCGTCGAGTTGGTCATTTAAGTGTTAGTCAACTTGTTTCAACTGCCGACGACAACAGATTCTATGCCTCTATTCCCCAGGAAACAACTGCCATATTCCTCGCTTACTAGTCTCTTTGCTTTGACTATATTATTTATAGTATTTTTGAGGCCCCTTGTTTGTGTTGAACAACATGTGCATTGATTGCAGGCCAGCAGGTACTGACAGGGCGTTTGTGCAACACCAACAACACTCAGTATGTACAAGACTTGTACATACGTCGGGCCTGAGCCATTCGGATTCAACATGTTACTGAAAAGGTTCAAGATCGAAACTTAACTCCGAGAAATACTCCGGCAATTCTGATACTCCCGGAAGGCGGCGCTGTTTCTCCGCGCATGATACAGGTTAGCAGCTTGAGCTCCATATCGAGGTATAGAGACCGCTCCAGAATAAGACAACTGGACCACTTATGGAAAGCAGTCTAACAAGAGGGCTCGCACCTGGGTTATGTATCAAACATCCCTTCGATGTCTCACCCATATTAAAAATAGAAGAGTGCAAATGAAGCTAAAAAGACAAAAAGTCAAAAACATACAACAGCGGGGATTCGCTGGTCGTCACCGACCCAACTACTAATCCGCCCCTTACCAGCTTGACTATGGGAGAGCGGACGGGATCCCGTATTTTCTGGTAGGTATGGTCGTATGTATTTGAAATGCCTGTAAAATTAATATATATAGGTGACATCTCCATCTCGTCAGCTCATGAATCGAGTCTTCTATAGATGAGCTTTACTAATTGATATTAGCGTTCTAGACTCCAATTATTGGAGTCTCCCTACTCCAACTCCTCGTCAAGGCCATGGCCGCTAGACTTGGAGCTTAGCGTCAGCCTGTCGTATGCTTCTGAGACGTATCCGGACCGACTACCGATAACCGATAACAAGAATATGATTTCTATGTGTAGCATTTCGATAAGGAGCATCCTTTGATAGAGTATCATTCAGATCTTTGATTATCAAATCTTTTCTAACACTGGCATTATGTCCATTTTCAAAGGCATTGCACTCGTTACTGGCGCTGCATCAGGTGAGAACTAAGGTCCAAAATAATGACAACGACAACGACTGACGAGGTTCGCAGGCATTGGCCGTGCAACTGCTATCTCTTTTGCTCGTGAAAGATGTCTACGTCTTGTTCTAGCAGACCGGGATGCAGACAAGCTCAAGGATACTCAAAAGACAATTATCGACATGTCGAAAAACCAAAACCAAAACATTCAGGTCATCGCCATCCCCACTGATATCTCAAAAGAGAACGACATTGAAAATCTTTACGATACTACGATCGAAAAGTTTGGCAGGGTTGACTATGTAGTCAACGGAGCTGGTTCGTAGCTTTCCATCCAATGGGCCAAGTGACGGATTACTGATTCACTCACTACACAGGCGTTTTGAGTAACAACAAGAGATCACATGAGTCTACCATTGAGGAATTTGACTTGATTAATAATGTGAATTATCGCGGATGCTGGCTCTCATCGCGCGCGGCTATTCGACAAATGCTAAAGCAAGAGCCTTTGCCGACTCACGACGGTAGACCTGGGTCCCGAGGAAGCATTATTAACATCGCCAGTCAACTAGGAGTCGTTGGTCGTCCGGCAGCACGTACGTCAGAGGCCCCATGCTTATGAAGCTTCAACTAATAACGTTTGATGAACTTACAGCGGCTTATTGCGGAAGTAAAGCAGCCGTGATCAACATGACGAGATGCGACGCCATAGACGTAAGTGCAAACCTCTTCCAAGTCAAGCTCTTGGCGCGTCTCTGATGCTGCATTTTAGTACTCCAAAGATCTTATCCGCGTTAACGCTGTCTGTCCCGGCGTTATTGATACAGCTATGACACGGCCACAAGCTGATGTTCTAGCCCCCGCAGTCAATATCGCGCCAATGGGTCGTATGGGCACAGCGCAAGAGGTTGCTGACTGTGTTTTGTTCCTTGCCAGCAGTAAGGCTAGCTTTGTGCAGGGATCTGCGATGATGGTGGATGGCGGATATGTTATTAATTAGGCCTATATGTCTCTCAAAAATGCAATATCTCCCGCCTCCACTCCTTAGGGTATTAGAAAAATTGACCGCTAGGAACATAAGAGACAAAATTATTAGACCAACTTATGCTGCTTAGACTAGGGTTCTTAGACTACTTATTTTTGTATCCTAAGACTTAAGAGGCCAATCTTTCTGCTACCCACTAGCCACTGTTATATTCAAAGTATCAGAATACAAAAGTCTAGGAGTTCTTAACAGAGGATGACACGGCACGTCACTGATGGATAATGTAACGAAACGGATTGGAAATCAAACTGGTTGTTTCAAATAGAGATGATGTATAAACTGCAATTCTATCTGTATTATAGGAATATCAGACTGAGACTTATGTTTCAAGCAGCATTGGCCATGCTTGTCTAGATAGCTTACCTATCGTTGTTGGCGCACGAAAACGCTCCTCCGATTAGGCCATTCGCATACGCGTCAATAATGTTTTGAACAACTCCATATGTCCCTCCAATCGTCAAGAAGACAGACAACGCAATCATAAGCCAGTTGAGATAGTATACAACAATCTGCCACCATTTTCCCTGGCGATAGTGCTGGTGGTCGTAGATCCACAGGTATCCTGGGAGACCTAATGCGAGAGGCGAAAAGGTAAGACTACCAGCCAGAGCGAGGAGGTAGTTGAAGATGGGAATTCCAGATGCGAGAATAAAGGAGACAGCCGACATAGTAAATGTGCAGCCAAGCCAGACTGCCCAGTGGGTAACGGTGTTCTTCTGGAAGTGCTCTGAATGGCGCAGAAGACGGACAAACATGTACTTGGCAGCAACGTGAACGTAGAGACAAGCGCTGACCAAAAGACCAGTGAGACCAATGCCGTAGGCAACTTTCTTGATGGTTTCGCCCGCGCTTCCCAATGACGGAGAAGCGACCCATTGTCCACAGTATCGGTAAACAACAAGGGAGAAAGTCAGGTACGAAGCAGTCACGATGCCCATACAAAGATAGACAGCCTTATTGTAGTCTCGGGGCTTGCGCATTTCCGAGATGACAGGCAGAAATGCGGATGTGCCAGCGCCAGAGCAGAAGATGGTAGCCACAGAAGTAATACCAGTAACAAAAGTCGGGTTACCAATAACGTGATAACCAAAGTCGTAGTCTCCGGTCTGAGGAGCAGCAGCAGGTCGTTCGAGGGTAGTGACTCCGACACTAAACAACTCGTCAGTAAAAGAATAGGAGGTAAGAGTGGAGAGAACTTACACGACGATGAAAACAGCAACATAGACGGTCAGAAAGCCCGCCCATGTGAGCCAAGCAATATTCTCAAACTTGCGGACACTTGCCAAAATAAGAACAGCGATTGTCGCAACAAGCATAAACCAATTAGTGCAGATGGCATGGTTCGACAGCACATTGAGAGCCACAGATGTACCAAAGATACCGGATGCGCCGACGATGGCGTATGTGACGAGGAAAAGAACTCCAACGACCTCCTTGAGCCATGCACCGCCGACAACATTGGCCATGTCGGCGATGGAATGGCAGCCTGCATGCGCATTGCGAAAGTTGCCTTGGATAATGGCGCAGTACGTGTTCAGAGCCTGCCAGCCAAGGACATTGATCGCACCGGGAAGTGCACCGAGGACGAACATGGCTGAAGGGATCGTCAAGACACCAGTGGCGAAGATGACTAGTGCTGTATATCAGACCATTGATTGAAAAGTAATAGTGAACTGTGAAAACATACCCTTGAGGAAAATGACAGAAGCCTGGATCCATCCTACAGTCCGGAAATCGACAACGCCATCACCCTGCCGAAAGACTTCGCCATCATCGACTTTCTCCTGTCGCCCAAGTTCAATGCTACCACTACTAAGCCTGCCAGATGGCTGCTTGTCGGCCTTGGTAATCTCTGGCTCAGAAGAACTGATATTGGCAGAAGATGTGTTGATCATGATTGATGTGTTTGTGATGAAGCAAGAGAGCGAGTTAGTAGGTTCAAAAAAACTCTGGGTTCTTCAGCTTATTACATATTAGTTGTCGATCGCCGTTAGATAGTGGCTCTCTTGTCAATCTCGAATTTATGTACCAATGGTCTGCACCAAGCCTGTATCAAAACCCTGGTCGCTTTGACCAAGTCTAATGATAAGGCAGGTCTGGGGTAAAAACATCCTTGTCAACTCTGGGGAAGATCCTGACTCGATGTAAAGATAGATAAGAAAGTTGGAGTATAGTGCGTTCAAGTTGGAGACTAGCGCGGACCTGGCTTCCTGGCAGGTGGGTTGCATAGAAACCGGTACTGATTTAGTGGCTGACATAAATACTAGATCACTCTTAGTGTATATATGGCCTAAGAGTGGACTAACGATTTCGTCTGTATAGCTTCAAGTCCCTATTTTTTAGCAACCCGCCTGCCTGGAGATATCTTGGAGTTACCCCATGATAGGACATGACGTCTGATTAGTTATCGGACTGACTGTTATCTGACCGTCTTGGAGTCAAGCACTCGGTAGTTGAGTTGAGTTATTAATGAGTGCCTCAAATCCCAGCCTTTGCCTCAAACTCTATCTCTAGAACGTCCCATCTTCATCGCCTACAATTGCGCCATCATATTAGTCTATTTTGACCCTTGGTATCAGGTCTACTCAGTCTCATCGAATCTATTTGCATCAACACACTTTCCACGCCTCTATAACACGTCTGGATCAGCCCCACGCAATGCCTAAACGCATCCTCTGCTCGTACGGTGTCGACGTTGATGCAGTTGCTGGATGGCTGGGCTCATACGGAGGCGAGGACTCTCCCAGTGACATTTCTCGTGGTCTGTTTGCTGGAACTCATGGAACTCGTCGCATGCTCAAGTTGTTCGATAAATACAATATCAAAGCAACTTGGTTTATTCCTGGACATAGCCTTGAGACTTTTCCAGAAGAATGTGTTATGGTACGCGATGCAGGTCATGAAATTGGCCTCCATGGTAAGACAGTCCAAACTTTAAGTCCATCCAACTGACAATCTGACAGGCTATTCGCATGAGAACCCGTCAGATATGACGCTAGAGCAACAGCGTGATGTCTTGGATAAAACACATAAGATGCTAACTGAATTCTGTGGGAAACCGCCTCGTGGATGTGTCTCCCCGTGGTGGGAGACTAGCCGAGAGGGCGTCGATCTAATGCTTAGCTATGGCATCGAATATGACCACTCAATGTCTCATGATGACTGCCACATGTATTATTTGCGGACAGGGGATAGTTGGACCAAGATTGACTATAAACAAAAGGCCGAGACCTGGATGAAACCATTAGTTAAGGGTCAAGAAACAGGTCTTGTTGAGATCCCTGCAAACTGGTATTTAGATGAGGTAAGTAATATCTGACTGACTAATAGCTGGACACAGATATGCTAACACCTCTGGCAGTATGCTTTATCCTTGGCAACTAAGATCAAATCACAATATACTAATCTTATCTTCCAGTCTTCCTCCCATGATGTTCATCAAGGACAGCCCCAACAGCCACGGCTGGGTCAACTCACGAGACGTTGAGGATCTTTGGAGAGATCATTTTGACTACTTCTACCGGGAAGAGGCAGATGATCCCGATAACATTTGTGTTTTCCCTATTACATGTCATCCCGACGTTTCAGGCCGACCACACGTTCTTTTGATGCATGAGAGGTAGGAAAAGCTACAACGCCTATAATGTAGTTTAAATACTGACAGAAAACACAGATTGATTGAGTACATCAACAAGCACGAGGGTGTTGAGTGGGTGACGATGGAGCAGATGTGTGACGAGTTCAAGAAGAAGAACCAGCCGCCCGAGGGTGCTTTACTGCCAAAGGTTCAGAGTTAGACTAGGATGTTATAACACAAGCAAATAAAGGGTTGTTTACTTTGGCACAGACTTTAAATACTGCTCTAACGTCCTTGAAATGTACCAGCTCTTGATGGATTCCAAGATCTCTGAGAATTCAGATTGAGTGGCCGTACATCGCAGCCACTTTTACTTGAGATATTGAGCTCTAGACTAGATGGTCCGTCAATGCTGGAAACTCTTGGAGAATTACGAGGTCACGGTAGAGAAACTATTAGAAGCATGCATTGAGACTGCAAAAGTAGAATTCTGTTAGGGGTATAATCATAATATTAAACAGCACACTGAGTGATAAGGATGTACCACTGACTGACTGACGTACTCGTTTCCCTTAGGGTTAGAAACACAAACTCCAACTCTCACAATTAGATCTTCTTCTGTATGAGCATTTCACGATACTTTTCTAAACCTACTCCGATGATGTTGATGAACAGCCACTGCGTATTGCTCTTGAAGAAATGCGCCCATATCTTTAACACAGCCAGAGACAGATTCCGGGGGTCTGTGAAGTCAAGAAGATTTGTAATCTCTTGATCATCATGGCTTTGCTCAAAGTCAACGACAGTGTAGGCCTCTTCCACAATGCATCTTACCCAATGCAAGATTCTATCTTCGCTATCTGCACACATCAGTCAGTCAACATTAGGGACGTCGTTTGGAAAAGTGTAAAATAATTTACCAGTCAGCGGGCTTTCAGAAACTGTTTCAGCCAACTTGGACAACCACTTGCCCAACAGTACAGCACAGTCAAGGCCGGACAGCGAGTGCCTCACGCTCCAGAAAAATGCTTGACTCCTAGCCACACGATCGACCCCAAGTCTTACAGGGATGCCGATCATGTGAGTGGCATATAGCAGTGCTGCAATGATACCGTCACTCCGCTCAATATCCGGACTACTCGCGATGGCTTCGGAGATCAGCTGCGGATCACGTGTTTCAAGCTGTCTAAAAGGACCCAGATGGAGGTAGATGCGCACATAGGCCAGCGCTAAAAGGGAGCTGGAAGTAAAGGGGATGGGTCCGTTCTCGTTGTTAGGATCGAGAGTGGACTCTGGGGCTTGTTGCCAGCATGAGGTCCACGACCGCAGACCACGTCTACAGTGATAATTAGCGTAAAAGCAGGAAGATGCGGCCGTTGTTGGTTCTTACTCAAGTTTCTCCACCTCTTCGCTAGGTAAGGAGGCTGAACTGCTAGTAATTGGCAAGCTCAAATCTCTAACTATGTGTATCCTCTGGAGTAGTCCATGAAGCAAAACATAGTTTCCTAGAGGTGTTGGAATCGGGAACAATGGCGCAGACTCGCTTTTATTATTGAGTAATAGTGATAGGGCTTCTCGAAAGAATAGCTGCGGCTCTTGAACCTCCCTAGCCGCAGCACGCCATGATGCCGCATTTGGAGCTTTCCATTCTTTTGTTGAGCAAGGTAATCGAAGGCCAACTTCGTTACTGCGGAGTGTCGGATACACATTATATGCAATGGAATGCGTATGGAGAAAGGAGAAACATATGAGCTTAGATCGTCTACACGATTCTTGTTTGGCCCAAGTTCGCCAATCGTGCCACAGCGCATTACTATCATGAGGATGACTCGATGGCGTTGACGAGACCAGCTCATCCACATCCTCAAGACCTGCATTGCGGAGAGCCTGAGTGAGAATACCCTGTAAGACAAAAGATTCTTGCACCATGGCTGCTTTGGGTTCCCACGTAGAAAACCCCATGAGGGTAACCAAAGCTCTTATGGTCTCGACTTGCGACTCCTTATCTGGAGCATTGCTATCACGACCGCTTTGTTTGGCAGAGTTTACCGTATGGATTCTGGGTATTGCCGACATGTCGAGCAGCTCTGCATTTCTTCGCAACCGTTCCAGCACCAAGGCTTTCCCGGCGAAGAACAGCCTCTCTGAAGCCTTTCTCTCAAAGCAATACTGAGCACCGATAGCGGCGATGCCAAAAATCAGTTCGGGTGAGTGTTCCGTGATTTGCCACGTAGGTACATGGATAAAAGGCATGTGGGAGTGGAAGCCCCCAAAGAAAGATGTTATATATCGAGTTAGAGAATGTCTTGACGGAACGCAAAAAGTAGGATCAAGTAGATGCGAAAAATCTTGGATAGAAGCCTTGACCTTGGATCTTTGCTCCTCAGTCACTTTGAACAGGCGTGTCTCAGGATCAACAGCGCGAGGATCTAGAAAATTATAAGCAACAATTGTGTGCCATACTTACTGGGCGAGCTTACTGTCCGTGTCAGAGACATAGTTGTTGATCCTGTTTCCAGTAACAGAAGGTAGCCACGAGCTGAAAGGCGTTCCAGCTCGTGTTGGTGCTCCCTGCTGAGGAGAGGTGGTCTCATTGTCTTCATCTCGTAATTCAGGGTCGACAGGGTCTTGGTATCTGTCGCGATCACTAAAGAACGGACTCCATTCGGCAGATAGGCCAACACCATCAAGGAAGCTGGTGAATTCGCGAAAGTGTGTATCAAAGTCAACGCCTCCTTGGAGTCAGCATCTGACCAAGAGCATTCATTGTAAGAGTCTTGATACAACATACCACCGTCAAGCATCTGGGGGGAGAAAAAGTTGGGAACGAACTGCCCGGCGTCTATGTTTGGTGGACGTTGAGTCTGCTCTTGGACTGCCAAGGGAAGGGGAGCAGGAACAGCAACAGGAACTTGCATCGCCTGTTGAGGCCTGGCGCAGAAACATGGGTCGACATTGTGACTGGAAATACTATTTTGTCTTGACTGCGTTAACGCCCCAGGTCCAGGTCCTGGTACTGGTACCGACCCTGGCGATGGTGCATCACCTTGATGCTCAGCTATCCTCTGATGACGCGTGAGCAGATCGCGTCGCGCAAAGGATGCACCACAGTGGCACAAAAAGGGCTTCTCTTTGGTATCTAGTCAATTCACATCAGTCGTTTATTCTATGCTACATCTACACCTGCAGGGTAAGGACTCACGTGTTCGTACGTGACGCTCTAGATGCTCTGTCCGCTTGAAACTTTTCCCACAGTGGTGGCACATGCGAAGATTGGCTCCTCCATTGTGGTCCACTTTCTGTCGCTTGTTTGAAGACGTTGATCCGACCATATCTTGAGTCATCTTGACTCCAATCGATCGTTGGAGGTGGAGATGGAGAGGAAGAACAAATGCTGATGGGGTAGTGCCCAGTTTATCTTGGAGTTGTTGCGAGTGTGGGGGTTGGGGTAGCATCAATGATAGCGTTCCTTAGTCTATGAGCGATATGTCTTCTAAGACGCTCGCTATCTAAAGTAGTGTAAATCAGCGAGATAGACCTCTGTGTCCTCAGGGTATCAGAAAAATTGGCCGCTAGAAGGATAAGAGACGAAATTAGTAGATCAGCTTATGCTATTTAGATTATGCTCTTTAGGCTATTTATTTTTGTAACCTAATACTAGGGAGGTCAACCTTTCTGCTATCTGGTAGGCTGTTATCAAGAGATTCGTCTGCTTAATTAAAAAAGAAAACTATTTTACTATATCGATAATCAAGGAGCTTCGACTAACATAAACTTGCCCCCAGCCTCTCGGTCAAAGAAGAAAGCTACCTAGACTACTTTCCAGAGCTTTGGCAATACGAAGCACTTTTTTCTCCTCCCAAAGTCCTCCAACAATCTGTAGACCAACTGGCAGCATGACAGATTCGTCATCAGCAGCTTGTGACCACCCAACCGGAAGCGACAGCGCAGGCTGACCTGTGACGTTGAAGATGGCTGTGTTGTTGGTCATACCAATGCTAGGCTCGAACGACTTGAGCACAGATTCTCTCGATCCGTGTCGTGGTGCGACAAACGGCGTGGTGGGCATAATGATAGCATCGTACTCCTTAAATTTGGCCTCGTACGCATCGCGCATCTGTCTTCCGATATTGACCGTCTTGGAATAGAGGCCCGGGAAAGTGCGTTGCAGGTACAAGCCATTGATAACTGTGTTTTTAGTTGACGGGAATAATTTCTCAAATTGCGAAGCGGTCCAAGGTAGACGAGCCTGTTCAAACTCGGTCAAGTAGAGACCTCGGCGGCCGTTGGCCTGACCCAGAATGCCTGCCGAGCCTGAGATGCGTTGTTGGATGGTCCATATCGAAGGGCCTTCCTTGTGAATAGGAATTGAGATGTCTTGGATTATCGCTCCAAGAGACTCAAGTCTGTTTACCGTTTCAAGAAAGATCTTCTTAACACCCGGTTGTATGAGACTGTTGTCGTCGTATCCCTCCTCCAGAACACCAATACGGACACCTTGTAGACTTGCGCCATTCAGTGACTCAAGAAAGCCAAATGACCCATGCGGCGCCGCTCCGAGAGATCGATCATCGATTCCGTCGTAACCTGCAATAGTATCCAAGCAAGCTGCAATATCGTCTACTGTCCTTGCAAGCGGACCAGCATGATCGTCGATCTGGTCACCACTTGAGATGCCAGTGTACGGCACGAGCCCATGTGTCGGTTTGAATCCCACACAGCCACACAAGGAAGCAGGCACGCGAATACTTCCACCTTGATCTGTTCCAATGGCAATATCGGCCAGACTACTCGTGACAAGGGCAGCACCACCAGACGTGCTGCCACCAGCTGAGTAACCAGCCTTGCGCGGGTTATCGATAGTGCCCTGAGCACTGGTAAAGGACGACGTCGAGTTGCAAAAGTTCTCGCATGTCGCTGTTCCCGTAATGACAGCTCCAGCCTCTAGAGACCTTGTCACAACGGTAGCGTCTGTGGATGGTGTCCATGCTGGAAATGCGTCACTACCAAAGAACTGCGGTACACCAGCTACAGCAATACAATCCTTCAGACAAACCGATTTGCCGGCGAGTGATGAGCGTGATGTCTTGTCGCCATGAATGGTGAAACGGTGTGCCCAAGCGTGACCAAAGGCTTGTTCATGCTTTTCGGGCAAACGAACATCTTGGCGGGGAAATCTTTCAATGTCCGGAATGGGCTGGTAGTCCGGTAGACTCGAGATCCGTTCAGCACAATCGTGAACAGCAGCGAGGAGGAGTTGATAGTCTGCCGAATCCTCGGGGCGGATGGTGAGCTCTAGACGCTCAAGAAGAGCCTCTACATCACCCTTCTTAACAGGGTTGCCTCTTTGCAGCCAAGCCAATTAGCATCTTGTACTGTTATCAATTGAGAGAGTAAGAACCTACGGTAGAATCTCTTTGAAAAAGACGGACATGATGGGGGATCTGGACGTCTGGCTGATAAGATACTTAGGTAGGTAGCTTGATCTAGCGTGTCTTGGTATAGGCTTTGAATCAAGAGATAAAGATTTCAATCATCCATTTATCCATATCTGTAAACAAGCTTAGTATTTTCCATGGCTTGAAAGTACATTGTTCCTGATGGTCCGGTCCATACATCTAAGCGGTTGGGGTAGTTGGGGTCACTCCAAGGCCCTGTTGGAGTACCCCACCACCACGCTGGAGTAGGAAACAGCTATGTTGTGTGGCAATCCTTCATACCAGCATCGATTTTTAAACTGGTAGCCTCACTAGCTATCTAGTTGATTCCCAGGTTGAAACATTGATGTAGAAAGGGCACAAAGTACCTTTTATAAATATGGTCTCCAATACTGAACTACCGTCTCGTATGAGGGCAGCCTACATTGCACAAGTAAGGTAATCCAAACAACTATCTAGACTAGACTAGCTGACATTCAGGTAGCACAATAAACCATATGCTCTCGGAGATCGCCCTTTACCTTTTATCAGAGACACAGACATTCTTGTACGTGTGCACGCTGCTGGATTCTGCCACTCAGATCTACAAGCCCTGCGAGGTGAATTTGAGAAACCAGCGCCCATCGGTCTTGTCCCATCTCATGAAATAGCGGGCACCATTGCCAAGATTGGCAGCAGTTACAGGGGCGATCTCAAAGTAGGAGATCGAGTTGGCATTCTAAACTTCAAGCATGCATGTGGCTCTTGCGTAGGATGTCGATTAACAACAAGGAAAGGAGAGAAGCTTGATCCGCGATTTTGCAACGACCGCGAAACAGCTGGATTTCTGCATGACGGCGGATTTGCAGACTATGCTTCTGCCGATCCCGAAACGACGGTCAGACTCCCTGATTCAATCTCATTTCAACAGGCCGCACCTTTGACCTGTGCGGGTGCTACTGTCTGGGCATCTCTCGAGGCCGCGACATCTGGACTTTCCAAAGGTGAAACAGTGGCGATTGTGGGCATTGGCGGACTCGGGCATCTTGGTGTACAGTTCGCCAAAGCACTGGGTTTCCGAACTATCGCGGTGGATAGCAGACAAGCTGGGAGGAAGCTAGCAGAGGAAGTGGAAAATCACAAACTAAAGCCTGATCTGGTGGTGGATTCGTCTGATACGGACTGTGCCTCCAACATCATTTACGATTTCACAAAGGGCGAGGGCGTCGCCGCAGCCGTCGTGTGCACGCCGTCACTCGAGGCTAATCGCTGGGCACTCACAATCCTCAGGATCAAAGGCACGCTGGGGATACTGGGGCTTCCTCAGAACCCTTGGCAGTTTGACGCTGCTCCGCTTGTCTTTAAGGAGCTCTCTATCAAAAGCAACTACGTCGCTGGGAAGGAAGCGACCGACAGAATGATGCGAATAGTAGACGAAGTTGGAGTAAGATCGCATTTGACAGTTATACCGTTTGACAGGATCCCCAGCATTGTAGATATGTATGAGGATGCTTCGTTCAAAGGGCGCATAGTAGTGCAGATAAAGGACCATGACTGAAACTGTTAATTTTATATCAGAGACAATGACAGATAAATATTCCATGGAATCAAGATGTGGGCTGATATTCAATTCCACTCTATGTTGGTGTGATCCATCTCTTCTAATCCATTCTTGAGATGATGGACCAACATGAAACTACCTCAAACACAAATATGTTCGACATGCTCATATACATATAAATCAACGGGGAAACTCGTGATACCGGACGTCCAACCTGGCCTTCGACGACCTCGGTACACTTATATCCAGAAAAGAAGGATCCGACGTATCATGTCTGGTGACTATTCACCATCTTTCTTGGTACTAGCGTCTTCACTCTTAATACCTGTTCCGTCCTCTGCATCGGTCTTCTTCTCAACATCTTTCTTCTCCTTGGCGTCCACCTTCTCTTGAATGGGCTCCAACTTCCCCTTCTCCTTCGCATCGACTGTCGACTTCTCTTCCTGGTCCTTGCTGGACTGAAAGTTAAAGGTGGCCGTCAGATTAGAGAGGCCATCGGTACCAAAACGAGGGCCGTGAAGAGGAACAGTTTGGAAACCATGGTGTTTTTGGTTCGTGTTGGAAGACAGGATCTCAGGAACCTCAAAGACAACAGCAAGTTTTTCAATCCTGGGGAGTCCGGTGCTTGTTCCGGCGAGGTCGGTGATTTTGGGGAGACACTGCATCTCTATATCCGTGTCCTGGCTACTGCCTCCAAGCTCTGAACTGGTCTGGGAGCGTTTCTTGGGCCAACCGCCGCCAAGTCGTTCGATGATACTCTTGCTGTTGAACTGCGAGGAATCTCTTAATTCTCGGTCTTCCTCCTTTTCCGTTTTCCAGTAACGTTGCTCTTCTGGAAGGCGGAAGATGTTGGTGCAAGAGTACCACACGGGCATGAGATGATCTTTGGTGAAGAGTATGCGGGGCAGGAGAACAATATCTTTGATGAGTTTCCCAAACGTTCGAAACTCATCTTGAAGCTCTCTGGTGCGAGTCTTTTGCACCATGTCCCGCAAGACCATGCCGATGAAGTAGCCAAACATCAGACCCAGAATGATCCAGGCAAAGACGCCGGCTTGACGGTCTTCGTATAGGGACCAGGGGTCTGTGAACTCGAGGTGGGTTTTGTTGGCCATTGTTGACTTATCTTCAGTGGAAAGCAATAGTGGTGGTGGTGCCATTTTGTTCATATGATTGAAGTAGAAGGATGAAAATGGATCAATTTCCACGAGGAGACTGTGATGATCGTCTGAAGGTTAGACGTGGGCATTAGGGGAGAAGATAAAGGGAACGAGAATGATAGGAAATTTGAAAGAAGATGGGACATGTCTTTCTATGATGGTTGATTACTACTGTGGGATCTTTCAATATTGGCATGCGGGTAATGGACGAAGTATTGGTACTTGTTGATGGACTTTGTCAACAGCCAAACATCAACTGCCTCAGGTCAAAGGTATCGCCAGGGCCGAAGATTTGAGGCGATTCAAGGACATCATTGATCGAGGACAACGGTTCCTGAGCAGCCATCTCGCATATGCCCAACGAATCGGACAGGCCTTCCATTTAATATCGCAGCCATCAATGCCACACCAGGACAATGTCGAATAAGACAGGACCAGCACGATAAACCCGTTTGTCGTTATTGGATGTCAATGAGTATTGCATGTTTTAAGCTCTCTCGACACCCTTGGAAACGGCCTTACTCTTCGGCCACAGCGTAAAAAAAAGGAGCATTTTCCCGAGCTCGCGATGACAACAAAAAAAAAGCCCGCATTCAAGAGTAACATGTGCAAATCGGTTACCGATACTAAAAACCCGTGACTTTGAAGTTGTTAGTGACACTATTTCCATTTTAGACTTTCACGTCACTGTCAAAAGTATAAATAGGAAGGACCCAAAAAACTTAAAGTCGGGTCGCTGATTCAGGACGCTTGTGTTGTAACTTCCCGATCTAACGACACTCGAATAAACTGTGTTTACTAATCCCTCAAAACATTGTGAATATTTGATCAACCGGGTCTTTAACTGTCGCTACATTTGTGCCTGGCTGTTATATTCTTCATGGAGAAACGGTTACCGCCAAACAGCTGCCTGTCAGTGTCAGTGCCATTGCCATGCCAGTGCCACGCAAAGTGACATAGTAACACCAGCAAAAATGACCACTCCAATATCAACGTCGCCCACCGCATCGCCTTCGCCCTCGCCCTCGGCCTCAGCTTCCTCCCTCCTCCGTCGCGTCAGCTCCTTCAAGACAAAAAACGACATTTCCGAGCGTTTGGGTTCCCTGAGGATGAGTGCGTCTCCTGTACCTCTGCTCTTGCTTCTGCTACTTCTACTTCTGCTTCTGCCTGCCCTTGCCAAATCAACACTCCAAGGCTGACTTGAAAATGCCTTTTTCAGCCAGTGTCAGAGTGCGCACAAGAAGCACTTCTAATCCTGCCACTGCCGTCAGAAATCGCTCTCAGCCTGCCACACCTGTTACGCCCAACACGCCATCATTCCCAAGGCTGCGACCTCCGGTGAATGTTCCCCGTTACAACCTTCCTGCATGGGATCGCGCTGTTGATGCTGTTTGTCACAACGCGGAGCCTAAAAAGGCGAGTTTTGAGAAAGTGCTCAAGGCCTTTTTCATCGATCATGGCCGAAGAAAGTCGTCAGTGGGGTACTTCCGTCTTCCAGACTCAGTGCGGCTTCGAATCTGCATGTACCTGCTCCCTGATAACGACAAGCCTCTGCGCCTGAACAAATTCCCATTCAACCGAGATGTCTGGCGCTCACAAGACTTCGCATCGGCTTATTCTACCCTGGGTCGAATCTCGCCGTACTTGGAAGTATCATTCGCCTTTCGCGCAGATGTTCTCATCACATTTCTCCAGAAAACGAGACTACACGCCGTTCTCTCACCATTCACAGGACCAAGAGTGAGCCCCCTTGTGACGAAATGGCTCAACACGTATGGGACATACGCAACCAACATCACTATCGAGTTGGACATGTCGCATCTGAGCGGCGCTCCGGCCCACGACGCTGCAATGCTGCTGGCCAACTCTGAGAAAACCGGGCTGCTCTTCAAAGACTTCCTCATGTCACAACTGAAGCGCAGCGACGATTGCCCTTTGGAAAGCCTGGTCCTTTTGTGTCGAAGATTCTACGGAAAGCGGCCGTCGAAACCAGAGCCCGTGCCAGTCAACACCGCAAGCAGCCGACCACCTTCACGAGGCGCCAGAACACCAGAAGTGCACAGTCCAAGGGGTAAGGCTCTTCAATTCTGGGAATCCAGATCAAGAGACAAGATAGTTTTGAGCCCCGCCTCATCCTACGATGACCTCAAAAGCGAAACAATGACTCTCCGTCTTCAAGATGACTATTGTCCAGACTCGCACCTTTTGTTCTGCAACTACATTCTTCACCTCAGGGGCCGCATCACATCTATTCGAATGTGCGGCTTCAGCGACGACTATACGACACGCCTGATAGGAACCTTTTTCTCGGGTCAAAAGACGCTCGCCTACCGTGTCACGCCATCAACAGTATGGCCCAAACTCGACGGCCAGAAGTCTTTCCAGGACGCAGGCCACGGCATCATTGCGCTGGATGAACACGAAATTCCTGCCTCGGACAACATACCTAAGTCTTTGCGCAAATGGCAAGGCTGTGTTCAGCTCCCACCACCACTTATCGATTACCGCGGAAACCTCCTTCTTCCCACCCTAGTGGGCGACTTGCAGCTATTGAGGGGAGACGTTTCGCGAAGCGACACAAGCTTATCGGAACGTACATGTGAGGAACTACAGATCAAGGATAAGAAGAAGAGTTTTCTGTCAGAGAAAAGAGCGTTTTCTTGGTTCAAGGAACGAAAGCTCAAGAATAAGAAGAGAGAGTTGTCGAGAGACGCCGATACGTCATATTGAAATGAAATGTATCATCACCAAGGGCGGGGACTATGATAGAAAGGTGGCTCATGTATGTTCTCATTGGGCCCCAGTATAATGGGCCGGGTATAGATTCATCAGGTCATAATGATGCACGCACAACCAGTTCTTGTGCTACCCAATACATAAAGAAGTTAAACTAAAATCTGTTCTATAATCTTTCGTCTATCACACAAACGCTCATTGCTTTTGTAAAGACTGTAAAGAGTTAGCAAAATGTCTCGAGTTATGTCTGTGAAATATTGAAAAGCAGTCCAAACTTACAATTGCGAACTTGCTTCTAGCTCGGATTCTGCTTCCGAAAATCATCAAGACCCATGGGACAAGTGTGAGTACAGAGGCAATGCCTCCCAATACACATCCCGCAGTTCTCAGTCCAAGGTTGTCGAACATTATGCCAGTCAAGACCGGGAATATGCCACCCAGCACATTGCGGCTGAAGCTCTGTGCAGCGAGTGCTGATGAGGCGTACATGTGGTACGTATCGGCAAGGTAATTGAACGTGGCGAGGTACACCGAGTAAATACCCCAATTCGCAAAACCAATTCCAATAGCTTGCGTGTAATGGCTCGTGCTGGCAGGACTCAGAAATGCAACAAATAAGCCGGCAGGAAGAAGAAGCGACGTCATACACGAAAAGTATAGCCGAGCCTCGGGGGAGTCTGCAGGGAAGTGCTTCCTCATGAATCGCCAGAACCGAGACACTTCTTTCTCGTGGCAAGGACCAGACCAAAGAGGGTGCTTCATGAGATTCTCTTGGAGAATAGCCACCGTCGTTGCAACGATGGCTGAAATCATCATTGCGACGTAGATGCGCATAGACATGTTGTAGTTGTCGCTGTACAGATATGGCACGACGGAGAAAGACAGGTAGAGAACGGCCCATGAGAATGCGGCCCAGAGAGAGAAGGAAAAGACGACAGGCTCGGTGAAGAGGAGATAGAAAGGCCTTTTAACGGAGGTGGCCATCATCTGAAGAAGAGGAGGCCGCTGCTCATCGGCTTCCACAAGCCACCGAATCCTTCGTAGGTTGCTTCTCTCGTCGTACTCGACTTTTGTATCGTGTTCTGTCAAGGTCTCAACGCTTGATGCAGATGAGCTGTTGCTGCCGTTTTCCTGGGCATCAGTAACCCAAACTCCGTAGACGCCTGCGTCCTCCAATTTCTGGTACCATTCATTCAACTTCTTAGCCTTCCGCGACAGTAGCACTGACCCCCGAGTCTCCTTGAAGAGCGCCACGATAGCAATCAACAGCAACCCGTCCAAGATGACTTGATGCCAGAATGACCATTTCCAGGCCAGAGTGTCATCCTCCAAGTCGTTGACGAAAGCAGCCGCCACCAAGGGACCAAGCCCGGTACCGAAGAGCACAAAACCACTGAACAGTGCCATAGGGGTGTTTCTCTCTTCCTTCTCCCAGAGGTCGGCGATGACTCCACCGACGACTGAACTAAAAACAGAACCGCCGACACCAACAAAGAAGCGAGCGATCAGCATCCCAACCAAGTTTGGCATGACAGAGCAGACGGCTTGGAAGATGACAAAGACAAAGCCAGCCAAGATAAAAACTGGGCGTCGGCCCCAGATCTCAGAAATTGGTGCGAGCGCCATGGGAGCAAAGGCAAAGCCCGCACAGAAGGTAGTGATTCCAACAAGTGTTGCTGTGTGACTTGCTCCTATATCCTTAGCCATTGCTCGAGAGGGGGGTGAATAAGTTCCAGCCGTGTATGCTGTGAGCATGGTGGCGATACACGACAGCGCGAGCATAATGTTCTTCCGTGCCCGCGGCATGGTGAAAGGGGATGCGTACGGTCGCAGGTCTGGACATTGTGGCAGACTCGGGGTATCAGAAGGGGTCGATCCATGATATGAAGGAACTGTTGGCGGGGGAGTGTCGAGGGTTAGATAAAAATATGATATAGGATCTTGGCTGCCAAGTTTCGATTGTGTTGTCGATGCTGGGACAGTGTTCTCTAGCCCTATCTCGAGATCACCAAGGTCTTGAGGGGGAGTATCTGCAGTCTGACGCAACCCAGGTTCCGTCATGTCAACAAGATATAAAAATATTGATAATCGATGCAATGGTGTTCAGTGTTGGGTGTATGGACGTTATTCGCCTTGAATTAATGTCTGAGTAAGAAGTGAAAGTGCAAGGACAGAACTATTGGAGACACGGAGTCAATAAGGGCGAGAAGGAGAAGAGAGGAAAGTAGTAATCCACAAGAAAAGTAATACCCGGGGCACAAACCCGGGGTTATTGAGGCTGGGGTTACAGGGCAGGAGATGAGATGAGGGCCAGAAGGCGGGATCTCGACGGGAATAATATTGTCTTGGCAGGGTATCCGCTTGTTTAACGTTGCGGGACCTTTGTTCTTGCGTGTGACTCGGCCATGAGGAAACGCTAACGGATAGTACGTTCTCACCGAAGGGTCACAACGACGAGAGGGAGCATTGCATCTGCGGCACGGTCATGGATGCTGCAGTAGGTAGGGGAGAGGTCAGGGCAGAGGTCGGCTCGATGAATAAGACTTGGTGTGCACCTCAGCTCTGGTGATCGGCCGAGACGTCTGATTCGAGATGATTTTGACCTTATTCGATCGTTGGCCAGCTCAAATTTGCAAGAAGGAAATACTAAAGTCGTTTCGTATTCCCTCAATTCGCCTTATGGTGACCCGCGGGTTTCTCGCCGGGGCCCATTGCCTTAGTAGTATAAAAACCGGGCAGGGTGTCGGGAATAGCATGGATATGATCTAAGCTGGACGCTAAACATTTAGCCAAGTCTAGAAACTCCACGTCACCTAAAACCATCTTGAAGATGCCGTTCGGCAAAGCCTCCTTTCGGACAGCCGACAGTGAACGGTACGTTGTCTGATTGGCCAGGTTTCCGAATATCTGCAAGCCAAGCACTTCTGTACAATAGAGGGGTCCGGTAATAGCAGGTCATATCTTGCCATTGCTGTATACCCGGCTATCTCGTTTGCAGATCCGATATCTCCGCCATCTGGCCTTTGTCAAAATCGATGATGCATGCGCAGTACATACGCATTGGCGGGGTCCCATTTCCGCGGCCTCCATGGTCGTCGACATGCCACCCCAAATGTCGGTAAATGTAACCAGGCACCTGACTGGTCACTAGTGTTCCGTTGCTCCTTTCGAAGCATGTTTGGGTCAATTTGTACCAATTGAAGATCCAATTAGGGACCTTGGGAAACAGACCCTGAAATTGCTGAATTTCATTAAAGGTAGAGATGAGAAATATGTCTCTTTTGAAAGTCCATTTTCTCATATTCTCGTCACTACCAGGGGGACCATTTCTCCGCGGCAACCGAACTGTATAGCAACGGCTTAGTACCACTTAGCCTGCCTGGCGCAGCGCCGTAGACGCATCGAGAACACAGTCTTGGAACGCGGTCAAGAAAAGGGTTCGGGAATAACCAATATTGATATAGTTGCGGCATCTGTTTTGTAGACAAGAGTCGCAACTTGAGACGTCGTGGAGCAGCACGAGTCGCGCCTCAACCTTTAATGCAACCCTCTTGACTCAGTCGATATCATCCGCGCTAGTCTGTCCATTCCCTTTCTCATCAATCTTGGGGCCCAATCGTTCCGTCGCCTCCTTTGGTGCTCCTTCTCCATCGAATTCGTCGTCGTGCTGTATGTCGACTTTGTCGGGCAGATTTAACGAATCGTGAGCACCTTCCTTCAACGAACCATCCTCGTTCACGTAATCCTTGTGGTACAGCGAGAACAAGATGACGAGATATGGCTCTTCCGTTTCTTTGTTGCGCAGGACATATCTGAGCTGATGTGAGCGTTTTGGGCCGGGCCTGTAACGAGTGTAAATGAAGAGGGCTAGATGAAGGGATTTCTTGCCCATCATTGGAGGCAATACGATATAGCAGGGGAGATATTCGTTCGACTGGAAGGGGTTTTGCTTACCTGAGACCTTGGCCATCCCAGTACTTCATTATGGGTAGCTGAAATCCAGGGAGGTTCAGAGCGAGGTCGGAAAAGTTCAGATAGGGGTTGAAGAAGTCGAAGCCATATGTCTGGCCATACTCGAACACCCATTTCTCTTTGCTATCCGCCCTGAGAGCCCACTTCATTCGAGCCTTGCTGGTGAGAGGGGCGCCAACTTCTTCACGGGCCTCAAGACCATCCTCGTCACCACCTTCCTCGAACCATAGTCCGCCCTTTTCTTCATCAAAATCACCCTCGCCAACGTGGATGGTATTGAAGGAGCTCAATGCTGGGCCATACAAGTAAGGTTTATCGGCGTAAGCATCGCCATCCAGACCAGGATCAATCCACCATCGAACTATGCCCATAGCCGTATTAAATCCTGGTGGTAGGCGGTCTCGAATAGGGTGGTCAAAGTCATTGCCGAATTGTAAGTCGGTGGCCTTGATCCCGGAGGCGTCATCAGTGTCGCTGCTGGAAGGTTTCTTTGGTGTGAAACGGAATGAAATACTGTATTGATCCTGGTTGTAGGCATGAGGCTCAGTTGAAAAGTAGGGAGATGTTGATGGTGAGTTTCTTGGCAGACCCTTGTAATCGTTGATGCGGACGTTGAGTTCAATGTCAGCGCGGTCGCTCTTGATGGTGGTGGGCTTGGCGACGTTGACTGGAACCTCGGCCTGTTGGCTCAGGTCATAATGAGGACCAGCTGTGATGCGCAGGATGTAATTCTCAGCCATTTTTTCTATCGCTTCTTTCTATACCAGCTCTTTCTTTGGTGTTTTGTCTGTGTCTAGAACTCGCTCTATTAAAAAGGAAAGTTGAATGACGTAACTGAGTCGCTAAGCTCGAGCCGCGATTAACAAAGACCTAACCTACAGCCGTTACTAAAACAAATGATGATGAAGGTGAAGCAAAATAACGCAGCTGTTTATTTATTAAAAATGTCTTTGGTAGTGGCGCTGGTAGTAAGTAAGCCTTATAGTTAGGTATGACGTGAGTGTTTTTCCATCTCTGCATGCTCGTTCAGGTTTGTGTCATTGGATTAACTACACCAGCCTAGGTAAGCTAAAGCCTACAGATTAGATTACAGCATCAGCTTTAGGTTCCAGACAAAGTCATGAAATCGCCAAGATAAGGGATGTGTTTAAAAATATCCGTAGCATAGGAAAGCGATGAATTCGAAGTTATTTTAAAGCAATTGTCTGCCATATCTGTCGAAGTGTTGAGAAGTCAGCAAGTGATATAGAACGAATGCCTTAGTGATGCCTGAGGCACCAGCAGGACTGTTGCCTGAGTAGGTGCGTCTCTCGTCCCTTCCCTTCCCTTCCACCCCCAAATTCCCCACAGTCCTAGAGTCCCCGAGTCCTTCCTTCTACTTCGAATCGTTTCAACCAAGTCGCTTCAATGAACACCAAGTGTTAACTTGAAGTCACCGGAAAATATCCATTCTCAATACATTTTCACTAATAACCAAGCAAAATATCAATTCGCAGGTACCTACTTAGGAACATTATTTGTCCTTCAGATAAACCAACCATCTTCACTATCAAGACATAGGCCCAACTGCTTCGCAATGAGTTCACAGCTGATGAGATGAAACGTTACCATTCATCATAATGATCAAACACAGGCTCGAATTCATAAAATAAATCGACAGGCCTCAATAACTACCTGTTCAACAGATAACGCCTTCTGTTATCAGATCCATATCTAATTGTCAATCGCCTGCTTTGAACGCCAGTTCTTTTTCATCTACTACGCACGAATTCCACTATTGCAGCACACTAATTAAACAGCAGCTATCGGTCTTGCCCAGGAGTTGATCTGTTCTGGATAATGTGCGCCAGCGCATCAATCACTGCGTTCATTAGCAATCGCGCAATCTGCCAAGTCCTTCGACGAGGAGTGGTTCAACATACTCTGTATGTCCATCTTGGATCTTGTGGCGAAGTAAAAGTCTTCGTTAATCTTGTCCTGCCTGTGTTCGCACGGAATATGACATGGGCAAAACTCATAGTCCGTGGACAGCGGAGGGAGGTCTGGCGTGGACATTCGGGTGTCGATTGGTGTCCTTGGATACCAATCTCCAATCAGAACATCCTCTTCAGAGTCATGCGTCTCCAACTGCGCTTCGCTGGGGTCAATAGGAGTCAAGTGACACCATGAGCCAGTGTGCGCAAGACCTTCGTCAGAGGCGAGATGTGAAGGTTGATCATGTTTGTGCGAGGGGACCAGAGTATTCTCGAGTGAGACCCGAAGACGCTTTCGAGGCGAAATCGGATACAGTTCATATTCTGGCTCTAACTTTGGGAGAGATGGCTGACCAGTGTATGGGCACAAGTCTTGGTTGGACAGCTGATGCAAGCCATGTGATCGTGGTACCTGTCTTCGCAGCCGAGCATCGGCATCTCTGACCTGCTCAGCGCCATTAGGGATGGTTCTGAAAAGGCCAGATCCAGATACATCGACCAAGCGGAGAGGATCAGCTAGGCTTCTGGGACTTGCTAATAGTCTTTGCCTCTCACTGGCTTTCTGGTGGTTTGGTGCTGGGGCTTGGCCGTGGGCTCGCCTGAGTTCATACATTGGTGAAGAAGGGGCAGACTTGGGGAAAGCACGATGAGAAGCCATTCTATTGCGAAAAGGAAAGTATGTCTTGTTCGTACAGATATACGATGCAGTATATGGGCCTCAAGTGACGGCGACAGCAAGGCAGGGCAGATAAGAGTACGAAAGGAGTCCTACTGAGACTCATTGAACTCTTGAGTGTTATCAAGTGATGAAAGTCAGAAGCAATGGTGGGTTTGAAGGAGATGGGAGATGATTTTTGATGGAACTGAAGAAAAGGTATGAAGAAGGGAGAGTGTAAGAACAGAATCGGGGGGGAGGAGGACTTTATTTAAGTCTGGAGGCCCAAGGTTGAAGGACCCCCCACTAGCCAATCAGAAGACAGCATTTTAACCTCACACAACCTCATCCTGGCACTTCTCATCACACACACTTCATTACAAGAACTATCAACCCATTCTTTCTACTATTTGATTATGCGTATACATTGGAAACCTCACGAGAGTCCTCTTGGTGTTGTATACTTGTCTGTTTGTCTACGCTTCTGAACCTCGAGTTGGCCGTGCGTCTTGTCATGTATGCTGTATGACAAGTGTACCAATGCCACCGTTAGTGATTCAGTGCAAGTTTCGGACTATTATAAAACTTACATGTGCAACATACATGTGCGGGCTGTGCTGTGGGAGGTGGCTCTGATACACAACGTCGCCGTGGACTGTTTTGTACTTGACCTTCATGCTAGTCGACCAATTCGTAATAAAATATACGTCTTCAGACATGTACATCTGCAGTATTACCTTTTAATCTTGTATTCCTGACTCACAAGATAAACATTGGCGGGGACTTATAGCGGATGGTTGAAATAAATGAACTCTCTTGCTTGTCTCTAAGAATTGAAGTCATATGTGCAGTTCGTAAGGAATCATTATACAGTCTGAATGGACCAATGAGGTGTTGTGCGGGCAAATATCGGTAGTGTTGGCGTTGTTAATAAGCCACTAAGGGACGTAAGAGAAAGGGGGTTCCCTTTCTTAGGTACCTGGGTTTGAGTCGACATGTAAGACGTACATGACTAGACGCTAACAATCGCCCATAGAATAAGGTAGAGATACTTATATGCCCCCCCTTAGTATACATTTCAAAATAAAGGGACAGTGGCCAGTATAAGCGTTTTCAAGGCATCTAACTTATACGAATACGGAGTGTGGCAGTCGTTTTACACATCTTGGCTACCAAGCCACATCTCCTTGGCCATATTATCAGATCGAGGTTCCAGATTAGGTGAATATGGTCGCATTGCACAGTTTCCGTGCATATGCATATGTAAGTTGCGGTGTCGGACAACTTGTTTTTCGCTATTTAAAGTTCCACAATATATTACTCAAACTGGTTCCTGTACTACATGAATACATGAACTTGATGAGATCTGGAGTCCCTGAGCCGCATCTTTGGCTCGGATCGAATCCCTGGTTCTCCGTGACGGTTTGCTGTCTACCCAATTTTAGTTGTGTTACATGGTGATGGATTGTTTACAAATGGAATATCGCACTTCGAAAACTCTTCGAGACTTGTCATACACTGATGGTAGCATGTAACGTGGAGAAGCAGACTCTGATACAAAAACCCGACCTGTAGTACTTGGCTTTCGTTGTGTCTCCCAGATTACCTAGGGATGCAGATGTGGCTATGCTCGATCAGCCACAAGCCACAATCCTTCAGTACCTGAGACCCTTGTAATTCCAGTCGATCAATGCCAGCTGATGGTGATAGAAAGTGGTACGCCCCAACGAAACGACAGCAAGATCCATTCGACAAACACGTCACCGAAGATTTTCTAGGCCAACAAAAAAAAATCATTTAATCTCATCTTTATCTTTTTCATCCTGCAAAGAATTAAAACCCCAAGTCCGATTCACGGGCGCCATATCACCGAATGCTCGGTACATCTTTCGGTGAATGGGTCTTTATCCGCCTGTCCATCGCCCTCTTTCGCTACACGCCGTTATTTTACATATTTCTCATCTTTATCTTGCCTCTCTTACAGCCCGTTTCTGTGGTGTTTCCGACTGTCTGTGTTCTCCTAGCAGCGTTGCTGGCAGAGTGTGTCTTCTACCTGTTCATATACAGACCGTTTCTTGGTCGGCTCAAGCGGAATGCAGTCTACCCACCGGAACTTTCGCGACAAGATCGAAAAGCACTGTTTGAGCGATGCTTCGAAAATGTGTCTTCGCCTGAGATTTACTTGAAGTGGTGGTTCCTGGATGCGGATCCGGATGAGATTCGGCGGGACAACGTGAGAGAGTTTCTCTTGTGGGCTTTCTTCGAAAAGCCTGATGGGAAAGGCCTGTTGGCAGAAGACGAGGAGATGGTGGAGGAAGAGGTTGAACACTATCTGGTGCTTCTCGAGAACAGACTTGGACGGCCATTCGAAGATGGAAGGGGAAATGCCAAGAGCCTTCGTCTGACTCTCGATGGCATCACGACGACATATCGCAGTCTTCTCTGGTATCTCATCATCTTCTTCATCGACCAGTTCACCCACTTTGCTTTACGCTGGCATGGATTTGAGTTTTATCGACGACCTCGCTCCTCTGCGCTTCGTGTTTTCCCACCGCGCCCACAAGAGCTGCTTCCAGGCCAGCAATCACCCTCTTCACAAATAAGTTACTGGCACCGCCCGCATACAGCCCAAGACAAACTTCCCGTGGTGTTCTTCCACGGCATTGGGGTTGGATTGTCGACATACATCGGTTTCCTGGCTGGAATTTATGACACAGGCGATAAGAAAAGGAGCGTCGGTGTAATTGCCGTCGAAACCTTGCCCATCTCGTTCCGCCTCACCCCAGCCATTCCTGATAAGAGAGAGTTCTTGTCTCAAATGACAGCCATCCTGGAACACCATCATTGGGACAAATTTGCGTTGGTATCGCACTCTTACGGCTCTGTCTTGACGACACATATTCTCCATGACTCCAGACTCAAGCATCGCGTACCATCAGTTGTCCTCATCGATCCCGTTACTATCATGCTTCATCTTCCCGACGTGGCATACAACTTTACTCGTCGGAAGCCCAAGCGAGCTAATGAATGGCAGCTGTGGTATTACGCGAGTACTGATCCAGGCGTTGCGCTTTGTCTAGGCAGGTATTTCTTCTGGCGCGAGAATATTCTTTGGAAAGAAGATCTGGTAGGGACTCAAGATGATAGTCGTCATACGAGGCATGCCGCCGTGGCGCTGGCTGGTCGCGACCTTATAGTCGATACTGCTGCAGTTGCAGAATATCTGGGTGTTGATCTGGAAATGCGAACACGGAGTCTAGTAGCGGAATCGCACAACGGCGTAGAGGTGGTCATGTTTCCAAAGCTGGACCATGCGCAAGTGTTTGACGATCGGACAAGTAGAGATTCGGTGATTCAGATGATTAAATCAAGGTGCGAAAGTTAGTGGGTAGCATCTGCGGAATAATCCAAGAATAGAACAAAGTCGAGATAGACAGCAACAAAAGAAAACACCTTGTCCGTTCGCTAATTCTTTGTTTTAATGACATTGCCACCCCATTCAGACAAGTCTGCCCGAATCGGAGATGGTCCGTTTTGAATCATGAGTAACTGAAAGTCTTCATCAGACTCATTTTTAATCTGATGTTCAATCCATGCAGGTACAAAGGCAAAGTCTCCAGGAGCCAGCTCGTGGTGTTTGAGTTCTGAATTGACGGCTTCGCTGACGACTAGAGTACCGTTACCAGAGACGGCGTAGATTATGGTATCTAAACATGAATTAGATATTTGTTACAATACAGATGACCTTGACTGACCTTGCTCGCTGTTGTGCCTGATCGAAGATCTACTGTGTGGTCGGGTGGTGATGACTTGGCGGTGTCAGTAACGCAACGCAGAGCCGGGAGATTGTATCTGAGACAATCTACTCACCAGAAACACACATATTGTCGCACTTGCCCACGACGGCGGGACGTTCGATGACGGGCCCTTCAACAGTTGGATGAGTCGGTTCGAGCTGCTCGGCTTTGGTGATGTTGGCAGTCGCAGGCATTATCATCGGAAGAATCTCCGAGAGGATGGGTATCAAGGCGCTCATCATTGCAAATTGAAGTTGATAATAATATAAAATGGCAAAGTGTTAATGATGGCTAGGAATGGATAGCCAAGACAGAAGTTCAAGTATAATAAAGCAGGTGTCGGTGAGTGACGTGAGAGGCGAAAGGTGAAGGTATTCCCAATGGTTAGATGACGTCGCCGCACTAATAAACGGGTGGTGTAGAGTCAGCCAACAAAGCAGAGAGAGGTTAGTAGCCACAGTAGTACAAATGTGCGGTTTCGGTGACGATGAGAAGCGTGTGACCTAGCAATTTGGTGTTGAGATTGAGCAAAGCAAAGCAGAACAAGTTGGTACGGGTATCAGGCCTCAAACCTAGAAACTCGGCTGCAGATGCGACCTGAACCTGGACCTGGACCTGGACTTAGCTAGAGCTAGACCGGGGCCTAGATTCACCTCCAACCACCCGCTGTTAGTCCTAGCGGCGGCACAGCTTCGCTACGAGACCCTTAAAAGACCTAAATGGATCACCGCTGATAAAGGACAATTGATCTGATTGATAATGCAAGGTCGATAGCGACTGGGGTTGGACAAGTGCGTACGACTTGATGTGCAGGTGCTTGAGATCTGGACAGTTCTTCAATTTAACAAAATATTTAGATATATGTTGACACATGTTATATATCATCCGGTAATAGATCAGCCAGCACTTAAATGATGGTGACGACGATCCTCTCCACTTCTCCCCCGGCAGTTATCGGTAATGGATCCTCCAAAATGTGACAGATATATATATAATGTGATATGATTGACATCTCCAACATATTAATCAACTGATCTGCTGCACAATTTAGACAGTTTTAATTGCAAGCGCCATCCCAAGTCAGTCCATTCCTGTCTACACGCCCTTTCCAAGGGTCCGGCTGAACTCCGCTTAGTTGCATCATTTGGGGTCATGGCTAACTAAATTGAAGCTCACTTCGCAGCTCCCCAAGTCGGGCCAGACCGTCTGGATCAACATCTAGCTCGCCACCCCTGCCGAAACCAAGTGATATAAACTAACTAAACTACTCAGTCAGTCTATGAGCTATTAACTGTTCTCGTCTTGATCATACAGCATCTCACTTAACCTTTTCCCCTTCTCTCAGAAACAATGTCCATCTCAAGTCAAGCACCAGAGTCACCGCTATCGCGGCCATTGTCGTCACCAGAGATACCATCAGATACCCCATTACTTCTAGACCTCCCTCCTGAGCTCATCGATAACATTCTTTCTCATCTCTCACCCTATGATCTGTCTGCTATATCCGCTACCTGCCGAGATCTGCGCAAGCATGCCCTCTCCGACATACTATGGCAGCCTCTTGTTCAAGAGAATGTTCCCGGCATGACTCTCACCAGTCCTCATCCTTGCAGCAGCTATCATGACCTCTACGCCTCGCATGATCGTCTCTGGTTCCTTCCCCGGCAAAAAATCTGGTTTTGCGATCGAGATCTTACCGGCAGACTCATGCTTGTTCGTTACGACCCACGTCGAGGCTGCATAGAGGGCTATCAACTTCTTGCAAGCAGAGGTCGACCACTGCATCAGAGTTGGCTTGGCCAAGGCGATGTCTTGATCCAAGAGTTCGACCCAAAAGTGAAACTCCATCTCGACAAGCCTATCCTGCAGTTCCGGGTTGGAGAAGAAGCCCCCGTTGATTTCACAACGCGACCTGGTGCTAATCGATTTGCCGACGAGATGCCTGTCACGCTTGATGACCGAATCGACGCTCTGTTCAGCAACTTTATGCTGACATGCGAGCTTGACCAAGAAGAGGCCCAAGACAACCTCAAAAGCCCATTCCCGTACGGCAACATATGGCCACCGCCTTCTGTACCTTCAGACCATCATGTCTCGGGCGGCAGTACGCAGATCACAGAGGAGGGAATCTTTGTCAACACGCCAGCGACTCGGCCCCGACGACGCAGGGATGTTTCGGAGAGGTTCTTCCGAGTTCGTCAGTGGATGGAAATGGCGGGCGGTTTAGCTCGTATTGGTATGGCTGCCGGTATGACTGGGATATTTAACATGCTAAGATTGTCTCGTCCCGCAGCGGCCGGTGGTCTTCCTGGCGTCCACGTCGGCGAGGAACTCATCACCTACTCAACCCTCGATCCAAAGTTGTACACGCCAACGCCGTTGAAGCCTTGGAGAGGCATCTGGGTTGGCGATTACAGTACCCACGGGTGCGAATTCCTGCTTGTCCACCAGCCCGATGACGAGACGCCGGCAACGGACGAAGAACTCGGGCTCATACGCGGAGAGACGGAAACCGAAGGGGCTTGGGTAGCGAGACGGGACGAAGGACGCACGTATCAGGGACGGCTTGAGGCTATTAAGCTAACGGGTGACCCCAATGTTCCGCGAGGAGAGATCACTTTTCTGGCCAAAGATTTGAACGACCTTGTCACTGGGCCTCCGGCAGACCCTCGCTTTCAGGGTATGAAGATGGTTCATAGCCAAGGTCACATTGCAGACACAGGGTTTATATCAGGTAAGTGTAAGCGGGGATTTGCAAGGCAACTACTAACAATCCAACAGACAGGTTTGTTAAAAGCCATCTTATCCTCGTTAGTCATGATCGCATAGCTCAGCACTGGGTTGAGTTTGGCCATGTGAGCTATTTCCAGAGGGTAAATATCGATGAGTTCCTTAAGGTGTGAGGGAATAGGTGGATAAAAGCATATGATTGTATTGCGTATACCAACATCGCTCATCGTTAGGGTGTTCATTTCGACTATAGTATTATTTGAGGAGGTTGTCATTCTTTCGACTTGTGTGTCTGTGGTGTGGCGCCGGGAATCTGGCACCAGATATTACATATATTTTTATTTTCCATGAGATTACGAAGTCGGGTAAACATGCACCAAGATGAATGTACTGTCCCAAGTCTTTTTGTAGGAGGGCGCATTTTTCACCATATATAACGACATCTCATTCTGCTGATAACTTTCAAATGCAATCAATACCCTCGGTTTAGGGTAGCCGACAGACGAGCGAAAAGAACATTATAATGCAGCCAGATGTTGATGCCATTTATTTCTAGGGGTATCACGGAATGATCCAGTATATAAAACCCATGTGAGAATAGTTCCCAAATTCCATCTGTCCGAAAAAAACACATTCATCTCATAAAGTCATCGATGTTGCATCCAATATCCGCTGCCAAGCAACCTTGTTTTGCGCAACGGGACTCGTGTGGGCTCGAGGCCCGACGCTGTGGACGCATAGCTCGATATGGTAAATTCGCTTTTGTTCAATTTTTTGTTTTTTGTATCGGAGTTTCCGTTTACTTGGACTTGGCCTTCTTAGCCTGAGCTTGCTCGTAAATCCAGTCATTGAGACCCGCACGGTTTCTGCAATCCCAAGTCAGCTTCCTGTGCCTAAAAAATAAACTCAGCCACTTACCGTGCAATCTCGAAAGCGTAAAACTGCATGCGGGGAACAAAGATGGTGGTGTTCTCTTCGTACTCGACCTTGGGGCTGTCGCGAACCATGGTACCAAAGTTGTAGTCGTCGACCTTCTTCTCGTACTTCATCATGAACTCGCGCCACCTGTTCTTGCCGTCCTTGCTCTTCATGGCGTCCTCGTCGACCTTGGCGGCGGGGTCGAAGTCAGGAAAGGCCTCCTTGAGGTGCTCCATGATCTCGTCGTCGATCTTTGTGAGGCGGAGGCTGGAGCCCTTGACGCGCTCGAGGATGGACCAGTAGGTTTGCATGTGCTGGACGACCTTGACGGCGAATTGCTTCTCGATCTGCGGGTTTGTTAATCAGACTGATTCGGATTGTGACGGCGGGGGTTGAGGTTTGACGCACGTCTTCGTTGTTTTGGGCATTCTCGGCGTCAAAGTTCTTGGGCACGGGGGCACCGGCCATGTTATCGAGGGGATCCATGATGACTGGTGGATTGTCTGCGATCGTGATGGAGGGGATTTTGGTGATGTTTGGTGTATTCAAGCTGTGTTTGAGGTTGTCGTTGGGCAAAAACCTTGAACGTGGGGCAATGATGATGGAGGGGCACAGAAGCCACAAATGATATCAGCGTATAGTGTTTGCGCTTATTAGCACTGTGATTGTAGATCTTGATGGATGGATTTATCTGATACAGATGGATAGAAGCTGGCTTTATATATTGAGAATAATCATATCATATTGGCTATCTAGAAGTTATTGCTATTCTATAGGTATGTTTCAATTTGAAAAGATTACACAATTATCACCTGTTCGTATGAACGATGCTTCTAGTGCTTGCTGGAATGTCATAGATGCAGTCTCTACAGATTGCACAGTGCAAAACGCTGGTAGATACATCCGTCTCGTTGCGTTGTGGCAAACAGACATCATTTACTTTGCAATACAAGCAGCAAAAAGATGCCACTATAACGGGCAAAAGATAATATTTGCTAACTCCGGTACAGGGAATCGAACCCTGGGCTCCGCGGTACTGATCTCTCAGGTTATGAGAGCGCGAAATGTTAGCCACTACACCATACCGGATTGTCGCTATTGGTGGTTATCGTTGACAGGGAGCGTGGTATTAACAAATATGTAGCTTGTTGAATGTGAGCCAGGCTTTACACGTCTAGAGTCTCAAGGCCCGTGACTACTTTGCTTGTCTTGTTTGTAAGTGAGGTGGCTCTCGTTGCATGATAGTCTAAACCACCGGGGCTGGAGCAAAAGACTGGAGCACAAACTTGACAGAGATGAAGTCAAAAGGAAGCTTTCTCTGTGATTTCTTGGCATAGGTACTTTATGCCACACATCTCTTTGATACTATGGCAACATTTTGCTTAACAATCGATTGCGCAAGCAGATTGGGACGAGTGATGCCTGGTATCACAAGGGATATGATCAACATACTTTGCATATTTTTGCAAGAGTCAAACGGCTGCTAAACAAGTATAAATAGCTAGACTCTCCCATAGGAGATGCATTTTCACTTCTTCATCATTCTCATTCTCATTCCTTTATATAAAACCTCAAGCCACTCTTTATGCACTCGCTAGCACTGCCTTTCTCTATAAGTACACACACCAAAGGAACGACTATAGTAACGCCCAAGTTATGCCTCCTCTTCCAAACGAGGTCCAAAACAGCATCTAGCGTCCCATAATTGCTTAGCGAATTCACTTCTATCATACATGTCTATTATGATAGCGAATCGTCTGGTTTGACTGCCGTGTTTGGAGAGTAACCTGTTGCCTTACAGGTTTCTTCCTCAACAAGAGCCCATGCCGGGAATATATGAAAGAAGCTACCACAGCCACACGGCCCGGTCGTGAGGACAGCTGATCGTTCGAATCCTCCTCACAGTTCGCGAGTTACCACTGTATTTTATTTCTCATGTCGAAAGCCGAAGCGCCCGAAAAGGTCCTGAACTGGATCGATAGGGTAGAACGCCAGTCTGGCGGTTTGAAAGTACAGACTCTTGGCTTTGATAATGCAGCCGAGTTCCATTCGGAAGTATTAGACATCGGTCTGAACATGCGTGGAGTAAATACACGATACTAATTTGCATACATGCACCAACAGAATGGCCGCGTTGAACGCGCAGGACGATTGATTACTTAGAGAGCCTAGCATCGTCGACCAAATGGTCCCTATAAATAAATGCCCGCTAATATGGCTTCTGGCTCTTTGTTCCTTGGTTTTCTCCATCGTTAGGTACGTTTGTTAAGAGCTTTAATTGTATACTCTGCTTATATGGTACCTAGATGACCGAAACACACTGAGGTTGCGAACCATGATCCTGTGTCCGGGCCCATGTACTACGAGGGAAGCTCGAATGGTAGCAGCTACAAGAGATTAAGGACTCTGAGAATATATAAAGGGAGAGCTCGATGACAACTTCCACAGAGGGTGCTTTCCTGGGGGTGGTCCTTTGAATATGAGTAATCATGGTCTTGTTGATAGAAGCTAAGTATGTTCTGGCCTGTAAAATAGTGCGGATGGAATGTATCCTGGTGGAATCGGTATATTACCTTTACGTATCACAGCAAAGAAAGATAAAATTGAGAAAAGAAATCTTAGTTAACGGTATTAAGTTAATGAGTGCATCTGAGAATCTGACCCCAGAACAATATACAGATTCGATGCATGTATACAACTCGCAAGCCGAGAATTGGATGACATTTCCACAAGTCAATGCATAATATATCCCCCAAACCAGTGGTAAGTTCCATATGGGCCAAACATCAAGGTCACTATCGTCAGCAGCCACATGCCTTTCTCTAGATAACCCATCAAATGGGCTGTGTGCCCCGAGATTGAACAGGAAGGGGGGAGGAAGAGGCAACATCATGACAGAGTCCGGAACCAGCGGCACTAAAAAGAGATCGCTCCGGCCGTTAACCAGGCCTTGGCGTTGAAACTGATGATTTATATGTCCACTGTTCAAGTTCTGGGACAAAGCCAGCCCTGCGATAGCCCCCAAAGAGGACGACGAGACTAGGCAGGTGACTTATTAGAGTAGAGGACGCAAGGGATACATCAATTCGGATGAAGTAGTGCACGTCAGATGAACCAACAGCTCCAAGCAATCATCTCGTCTAATGCGCCAGTCAAAAAGATATCATGTCGTCAAGTTGAGTGCCATTTAGCAGTGGCAACACCGTCGGCATCTCGGTCGCCTTTAGAATCCCGAATGGAAAAGGCTATTAAAAATGGCCCGCCAAACGCAATCAATTTATCTTGCAGATTTGCCAATAATTTGCGTGCGGGGTTTGCGGGTTAGTCGTTGAACAATATCAACGAGAACAATACTAAGGCCCTTGCCGTCAGCCTCGTTTGTGCACCATCACCACCACTCGCCCTTTCATATTGTTCTTTGTACTACAAACGCTGTGCCTCATTTTTGACCTTGTCGCCATCGCCTACCATGTATTCTCTTCAATATCCTCGATCGTTTCGTCCTTTTTCTTTCCCTTCCTTCTCAATCCAGATTGAAATCACAACTTTCGTTAATCTTTAATCTTCAACTTCATTCGCAATGGAACAAGACGCCAAATCATCGTGGAAACAACTCTTCGCCTTTACCAAAAAGTCACACACCGGAGCTCTCATTGCTGCTCTAATAGCCGCAGCATTCTCGGCAGCATTCAAAACCGTCCTCGCTGTCATCCTTGGAAAGATCTTCGATACCATCGCTGGCTTTGGCAATGGCACATATGACGGGGATGAAGCCCTCGCCCTGGTTTCAGACTGGGCTTTTGTCCTTCTTGGAATGGGAATTGGGAACTGGCTCGCAAGTACAGCCTTTCTAGCGCTCTGGGTCATATTTGGAGAGTTACAGGCGTGCAGTGTCAGGCGGGAAATCTTTACAAGTCTTCTCTCGAAGGACATGGCCTGGTTCGATGCCCAATCTGAAGGCATATCTAGTCTTCTCATCAGAATACAGACGTAAGTACCTTATTCCCATCTTAATCCCTTACTAACTTTCCAAAGGCAAACCCGCGAACTGCAGCTTGCATCTTCCCAAGTCCTCGGCCTTCTCGTTGGCGACATTATCACTTCCTTCGCTTCTCTGGGCATCGCACTTTATTACTCCTGGAAACTCACCCTCGTCCTTCTCGCCACTCTTCCAATTTCAGCTATCGTACTCTCGTTTGCGACCAAGCGTTTGGAGCCCACTATCCAAGCCCAAAAACGCGAACTGGCCGTGGCCTCAAAGTTCGCCGTCGCATCTATCACAGCAATCGATCTCGTCAAGGTCTTCAACGGATATGACCAGGAGGTTTGGCAGTACTACCAATCAATTAAGGCCGCAGCAAAACAGTACCTTGTCCAAGCCCAGTGCAATGCCCTCCAGATGGGCTATGTCGCCTTCTGGGTTGTGGCAATGTTTGTCCTGGGATTCTGGTACGGTGTGGTACTCGTCAACAACGATGGTCTTGCTGCCGGAAGTGTCCTGACAACTTTCTATTCTACACTTGCAGCCTTTCAAGGTATTGAAGCTTTGATGCCGCAGTGGCTGGTACTCGCCAAGGGAATGTCGGCTGGTGGGTTTCTCTCAAGTGTTACTCGTAACATGAGAAATGGTGGCACGGTCAAGCCCATGGCTGGCGCTTTGCGACCCCGATTCTGCAGTGGCGACATCGAGCTGAAGAATGTGAGTTCTCTTTTGACTAGCCAAGACAAGTACTGACTTTAGCAGGTGAGCTTTGCATACCCCTCGAACCCCACGGTCAAAGTACTCAAAGAATCGAACTTCTTCTTTCCATCTGGCGAAATAACCTTTATTGTCGGACGAAGCGGTTCTGGAAAGAGCACACTCGGTAACCTCATCGTCGGTTTCTACGAGCCCCTGAGAGGACAAGTCCATGTCGACGGTCGGCCTTTACAGATACTCGACAGACAATGGGTCCGCGAAAACATTACCTTGATCCAGCAGTCAAGTGTTTTGTTCAACGAATCGTTCTACAAGAACGTTGCATTCGGCCACCAATGCCCTGACGGAGCAACACGATCTGAAGTGATGGGTGCCTGTGATGCAGCGTTGCTTCAGTCGACACTTGCAGCACTTCCCGAAGGACTTGAAACTAATGTCGGTGCTGACGGATATAACTTGAGTGGTGGCCAGAAGCAGAGACTAGCGCTTGCTAGAGCCAGACTTCGAGATCCTCCTGTACTCATTCTTGACGAGATTACAAGCGGTCTCGATCAGGTCAGCAGAACTCTTATCATAGATGCCATCCGTGCATGGAGACGAGGCAAGACAACCATCATTATCACACACGACGTCGCCCAGATTGAGGATAACGACTTTGTCTATGTGATGGATAACGCAACTCTCGTGCAAGAAGGCTTCAGGAAGGATCTTGACAAGCAAGGTGGTAAAACATTTGCCACACTTGCATCTACAGCGCAGGATACTCCAAATATCGACTCGCCCATCTCCCCCACCTCACCCCTTTCTCCATTATTTCCTACGCCACCGATGAGAGCATCTCGACTTTCGCGAATGCTTGTCGGAGAGTTGGAGTCCTTTAGCCCAGCCCCTACAAGAGCATCGCAACACATGACGCTTGGCACCAATGCAGCAGCAGCATTTCGCATAGGAACGGCTCGGGCGTGGGATATGGAAACCTTTTATGAAGAACAGCGCCCAGCAACGGCCGCCAGCAACTGGCCTATGGGTGACTTTTACGACGAAAAGCACAACAGCTCTCTCAGAAGCCGAATTAGTCTGCATGGCTTTGAGACCTCGTGCACTCTAGGACCGCTCGATGAGCCTAAATACCTTTTTGGTGGATCAGAACGCCCAAAGAGCATCACAAGACTTCGACGAGAAAGATTGACCGACAAGGTAGAGGATAAGGATGATGAGACTAAGGAACTCCCTCCACCCATGTCATTGATCGCAATCTTGAAGACTGTTTGGCCAGCTATCGGCCGGGGCCATCGGTTTCTCCTTATCATTGGAGTGATTACCTGCTTGATTGGAGCCGGCTCTATACCTGCATTTGCATACTGTTTTGCGCAGCTTCTCGGTGCAATGTGGTCGCAAGGCGACAAGCTAGCAGAGGGTAAGAAATGGGCCATTTTTCTCAGTGTCATCGCTATTGTCGACGGAGTTTGTACCGGTGGTGGTCGTTACCTGCTTGAGATGGTTGGCCAAGCATGGATCAATACCATCCGTGTGGAAGCCCTGAAACGAATCCTTCGACAGCCAAGATCTTGGTTCGACCGGTCGCGCAACTCTCCTGGCCGAATCAACGAATGTCTAGACCGAAACGCTGAAGAGATGCGTAACATTGTGGGACGATTTGTACCCATCCTCATCACAGTCACCGTCATGATCGTTGCCGCCATTGTGTGGGCACTCGTCATATCCTGGAAGCTCACCCTAGTCACCCTCGCACCGCTACCTGTCGTTATGGGCGCAGTTAAAGGCTATACCATTATCAGCGGTAAGTGGGAGGCGCGTTGCAATGAAGGAGCCGAGGAAGCCAGCGCTGCTCTGACCGAGATCTTTCTCAACATCCGAGTCGTTCGGGCTCTCACGTTAGAGAATTACATGAGCGAAAAGTACCTCGGAGCAGTAACACATACCCTGGGCCTGGGCAAGAAGAGAGCCGGCCGTACAAGTGCGTTCTTTGGCCTCTACCAGTCAGTGAACTACCCCCTCACAGCGCTTGTGTTCTACTACGGAACTGTGCTTTTGGCTTCGGAGAAAGCGATTACACCAACATCCGTCGTAGCAGTGGTGAACCTTCTTCTGTTCAGTATGGGCACAGCGACAAGTATTCTTAGTACGATACCTCAAGTCACCATGGCCCAGTCCACTGCGGCACAGATGTTGGAGTACGCCAATATGCCGCTGACACCACCAAGCGAGGCTGGCGGACAACAGAAGCCGAAATCACCACTTCCAGTACGACTAGACGACCTTGGCTTCTCATATAAGCCAAACTCGCGACCTGTCCTGAGAGGTTTGTCGTTTGAGGTCAATGCTGGAGACTGTCTAGCTATTGTCGGTAGCTCTGGTTGCGGCAAGTCTACAGTCATCTCGCTGATGTTGGGTCTTTATACCCCTTCGAGAGCTTCCATACTCAGCACGGAATCGCCACTGACCTTTGCTGGTATTTCTCACTCCGACATCGACATTGAACATCTTCGGTCGATGATGGCATACGTTCCACAAACACCATTCCTGTTCCCAGCCACCATCGCAGAGAATATTACATATGGTCTCAACGAACTATCGCCGCAACGTCACTTCCCCAACGTCATGGCTGCTGCAAAGGCAGCTGGTCTTCACGAGTATATCTCATCTCTCCCAGATGGCTACAACACCCACGTTGGCGACGGTGGCCAAGCTCTTTCAGGCGGCCAAGCACAGCGTCTCAGTATCGCACGCGCACTACTCCGCAAGCCAAGACTTCTTGTGCTTGACGAGCCAACAAGCGCACTGGATGCGGAAAGCGCAGAGGTGATCAGGAACACAATGCGGCGAATCGCGGGTAAGTCAAGGAGGGAGATGGCGATCGTTGTGGTAACGCACAGCAAGGAAATGATGGCGATTGCGGATCGCATTGTTGTGCTGGAGGGTGGTATCAAGGTTGAGGAGGGAACATATCATGAGTTGGTGCAGGCTAGGGGTGCTTTTGCGCAGGTAATTGGAGAGGGAGGATGGGGAGGCAAGGAGTATAATTAGTCAAAGTCTGGACTTGACGAAGTCTGGACTTGATAAAGTCTCAGATTAATTAGGAATTAATTGGATAGTTAATTAACGGCTATTGCACGCATATACCTGAACACGAGTTGTTGTTGCTCTGATGGTGGATCTTCTCCCCACGCATCGTTTTAAACTTCACGATCCCTTGCTGCAGCCTTATTGGACCAATGCCCCCCCTGAGGATTACTAAGTCAGTGACTGACCTCAGCAGGGGTCACGGGGTCAGAAATGGGAAAGAGGAAGAGGAAGAATGAATCTAAAACAAACCCGAAGATTCGAGTCCAACATTTATCCATTCATTTAAATCTCATCCATCGCCACCTTTGAATGCCGCGATAAACTACCGTTTCACCTGTCAGACTATTTCACATTTTTATCCCTTTTATTCCATTTTTTATTTTATTTATAATCATTCATTCATTTTTTATTTATTATATGACATTTGTGGATTACTAACACATATATAGCTGACTGATAAGATCAGCCTTGCCTCTCTCTCGCCATCTCTCATCTGTCATCTCGTTTCATTCACTCATAGTCCTCACTTATACGAAACCCACTCGCTACTCAAATGACAGCCCAATCCCCCACCAAGCGAAGAGGTCGCTTATCTTCCAGCACCCAAGAAAACGACGATGCAGCTCTCAAGGTAAACTAACTCCTCACTCATTCTCCTATCCTCTCAATCTCAACCATACTTACAAAAACCGCTACTTCAAAAGGCCCGTCGCGAACGCAACCGCGAAGCCCAAAACATCTTTCGCCGTCGTCGCCAAGCCGCCGAAGCTGCACAGGCCCAGCGCGTCCGCCGTCTGGAGCAGGTCGTTGAGGAGATGAGCTCCGTCTTCATGTCCTTTGTTGACGAGATGCTCACCACTGAAGCCATCGTGAACGGCCAGCCTAGTCTCGTGGGGAGCTTGCGGCGTAGCATGGAGAGGATTCTGGAGCTAGCTCATGAGGTCGTTGGTCCAGAGGAGGACCTTGTCGTTCTGCCGAGATCGAGTTCTCCAACCGATGACAACAGGCCCACGGACAAATCGCAGAGTCCCGACAGTGAGCGCAGTGAGACGACATCGGATTCCGGTTCTTCCTTAGCCGTAACGTTGAGACGAGTCCACCCTGTTCAGCCACCACAGACTTCAGCACTGACGAGCGCCCTGTCGACGTCAAACTCAACGACGTCGGCAACGTCTATATCACCGCCAACGCCACAGTTCACAACGCTCCACAACTTCCAGCAACCGTCCCTCGGCAAACCCGTTTCAATCCCGTCTTTCAACCTTGCGCCCCAAATCTTTGGCAACGGCTGGCTCGGTACAACGCCCACTGCGCCCAGCGAAGTCGTCCCGACAGGACCGCAGTACAACTCGCCCTTTTCATTCCGCCTCGCCAACACAGCTCTAACAATAGCATGTCAACTCCTTGTAAACTCGCCACCTGAACACGCCATGACACCGATGCAAGCTCGTCTGTTCTGCAACACGCTCAAAGGCCGTGCCAAGGAGGAAATGCTGACTCGTTTACGCTGGCTAATTGGTCCTGGAAAGCACGAAATGTATCGCGTTATTGATTTACCTTATGGACGATACGGACATCATGTTTATGCTCGCGGTGAGCTCAACCCGACGACTATGGAGGATATTGAATGGCCATGGCCTACGCGACCGGCTGGGTCACGTATCGATCATTTCACCCGTTTCTTCAGTATTGTTGGCGTTGAGAAGCAGCTCCTCGCGCTGGGTGCCCGGATGATCGATAGCGAAACGCTGGAACTCAACCTGAATAATTCACCCATGCCCGACGTGGGAAGTGCTATTCCAAAGCAACCCGAGAGCTGGAGCTTTGTGAATTGCTTCTCATTCCCGACGCAACCCAAGAATAGCCCTGTGACGGTGCGACTGAGCGTGCCCGCCCTTGTCTTGTCGCTAGCTACAAGATCTTGCTGTTTAATGAGGGGACCGGGAATACCGAGATCGGAAATTGGAAGTGCTATTGAAGAAGCTATTATCAAGGTGGGATGATTACCGATTAAAAGTAAACGAAGTTATTGTTTTTTTGCTCGGATGGATATACGTCAAAAGGATTGGGCATCACATTTTTGAGGAACCTGGATTGGAAAACTCGTGGGATGGAAGCGTTGTTATTATGGCCTAGTAAAGCGACCTGTATATTGGTATCTTGAAACCCCTTCTCTGTCATAAGTCGTTATATGTCATTTAAACCAAAACAGTTCTGTACCTGTAAACTAAATGCCCTTCTCCTCTCTATCTGTCATATAAAGTGCATTATCCGTTATCGCCTCTTAGATCTCAACATTCCTTCCCATGAGATGTGGTGTCTCCATGAGCTCTTTTGCTCCTGCCGTTGCGATGGTCGCGTTTGGCCTCGGGGGGCTACCCTCTTTGCTCGAGGTGGTCGGGCTGTATTCAAGGCGACAAATCTCATAAATTCTTCGTCTTGACTTGGTGGCAAGGTACTTTTGGTACCGTCGCATGTCCTCAGGATGGGGTCATCCTTGAGGGTCTTGGGGTGAATCTCAAAGATGGCGCCGTCGGAACGCCTTGCTACCTTGGCCGCCTCTACCAGGGCATTCAGATCGAGCTCTCTCTTCGGCTTCTCTCCCTCCTTCTGCAACCGTCTTTGGTCCGATCGGGCCATTGCTTCTCTCTGTTCCTGTGTCATCGGTGTCTCATCGTCCTCCATGTCGGGGGTTAGATGCATCATATGAAGGATGTTTTCGACAGGACCCATCTCATGCTCTGGCTGTTGTTCCTCCTTGTCATCTGCCTTCTTGCGCTTCAAGCAGCCGAAGCTTTTAGACATAAATGCACGCAGCGGCCGCCAGATCGTGAACCAAGAGGAACTTATCAGTGTAAAGATGTTCTGGACCCAGCTATCCGGAATCTGCCGGATCAAGGCACCCAAAGGAATGGCCATGACACCAAAGAGAAGACTCCACCCCCATTGAGCACCGGTGAGAGGGGTGGTGTCGAAAGCTTCGCCTCCTTTGAAGACAATGATGAACTGACCAGCAATAGTGATGAGTTGTACGCCGATGAACCAGGGGTTTCTCAAAATGCCTTGATACCAGATGTCAAGCTTGTTATCCACACGACGACAGTTGTGTTGATTGAAGAATTGCATCCAGACGTAGATATTTAGCACCAGTGTCTGCAGCTTTTCGATCTCGAACTCAGTATCAGGGTTGAAAGTATCCCAGCCAGCATAGTGCACAACAAAGACGACTGTCAGCTGATATATGGCCTGGCAGATGATCATCTTCCACATGGTAATGGAAATAATAGGTGCGTTACGAGGTTCGGGCTTGCGCTTGAGGAAGTCCGGGGATGGGTGATCGGTAGCATAACCGAGAGACGCAAAGATATCCATGATCAAGTTGATCCAAAGAAGTTGTACGACAGTAAAAATGGCGTCGCCGACAAGCTCTGAAACGACGGTAATGATACCTGCAGTGATGTTGATCGTAAATTGAAACTGCAATTTGTTAGCTCGCATTTGTTTACCCGACTAAAGAACACTGACCTGACAGAATTTCTTGACTGAGTCATTCACACTTCGACCCCAGCTCAGAGCTTTGACGATTGAGGCAAAGTTATCATCAAGCAGGATGATGGAAGCGGCTTCTTTCGCCACCTCGGTACCTTGTATACCCATAGCAAACCCGACATCAGCTGCCTTGAGGGCAAGGCCATCATTTGTGCCATCACCTGTCACTGCTACCGTCTCGTTCATACGCTTTAGATGGGTTACGAGAAGGAGCTTATCCTCTGGACTCGATCGGGCCAGGACCTGCAGTCTTGGGATAACAGCGTCAAGTTGCTCAGGAGTCAAATCCCTAAAGGTTGGTCCATCCATGGCAATACCACCAGCTGTGTAGATTCCACACTCCGCCGCAATAGCTTTAGCGGTCAAAAAGTTGTCGCCTGTGACCATGCGAACAAACACTCCAGCAGCTTGGCATTGGCGAACAGACTCGACAACTTCGGGTCGCAACGGGTCACGGATACCAAAGGCGCCGATAAAAATCATGCCGGATGCCAGCCATTCCAAGTTGATGTTGTCGGGGTCGTCGTCGGGGCCCTCAAAGATTTCGTGCGCCGTGAAATCTCGGTAGGCCATGGCAACCGGCCGTAACATTCTACTCGCGTAGTCTTCAATCGTGTTACGATAACTTGCACGATCGTTCTCTGAGAGACGGGCAACCGGAAGTCTAAAGGTCGGGTCCAGGACGACAAAGGCGCAATACTCAAACACGACTTCCGCAGCTCCCTTAACCAGAAGTCGATATCGATCATCGTCAACTTTGATCAAGACGGCCATCCACTTGCGGGACGAGTC
Organism: Fusarium graminearum PH-1; assembly: GCF_000240135.3. NCBI lineage: Eukaryota > Fungi > Ascomycota > Sordariomycetes > Hypocreales > Nectriaceae > Fusarium > Fusarium graminearum. The sequence continues at coordinate 3,747,035 of NC_026477.1, forward strand.
AAATGGAAGAATAGCAACAATAGGACAATTAGCTCTCTCCTCGGCCAAATTGCCCATAGCTAGATGCTGACGACTAAATTGCAACAAGGCTGTCTCGGTACTTGAGCCCATAAAGGTAGATGATCCAGAGCCGTCGGTTTCGAAAGCGGTAGAATTGAGCGCGATGCTGTCTTTGAGTAGTCGCCGACAATCTGGTGAGAGTGACTTTGCGAGTTCGATCGAACTGTCGCACTTGATGGTAGAGGCACGCGACATGGATGAATCTGGGTCAGGTATAACAAGATCAGTGTCGTCAAAGTAAGCTTCAAGTCCAACTCGTCCAACCACCACAGTCATCTTATTCTGTGTCAGAGTACCTGTCTTATCGGAGCAGACAGTTGTGGCATTTCCCATGATTTCGCACGATCGGATCAGTCGGACAAGATTATTGTCTCGAAGCATGCGTTTCGTTGCAAAAGCAAGAGCAATGGTCACATTAAGCGCCAGTCCTTCAGGGACAGTGATTACAACAACCGTGACAGCCAGGATTAGGATATGTAGAAAGTCTTCGGCTTTCTGGGATGGCCCACCAGTAATGGTGTTGAGTCTGGTCAGAAATCGGATTAAGAGAACGAGGAAGAAGATAGAGCCAGCAATACCACCAATGATGATGAGCTGCTTGCCGAGACGACCGAGTTTCACCTGGAGTGGCGTTGCTTTAACCTCGTCTCTTAACGACATGAGAATACGTCCATAGGTCGAGTTAACACCGACAGCTGTGACGATGTATGACCCAACACCGCGCGCAACAGTAGTTCCACTCAAAATGAAAGGATCAATTCGAGATGAATGCACTGAGTGGTTGGGGTTTGAAACGCACTTGTGAACCAAATCAGCTTCTCCAGAGATGGAAGACTCGTTCATCTGCAGACTTGAGGCTTGCACAAGAACACCATCAACGGCAACGATATCGCCAGCTTCAAGATGCAAGAGATCGCCAACAACAACTTCATGGACAGAGATGCGCTGCAATTTACCCGACCGAACGACTGTTACATCCCTCTGCTGCTTCCGCTCATTGACCTTTTTGAACTTGTAATTCTTCTGCCAGTCGGTCGCAGCGCTAGCTATGATGATGACGAGGATCGCAACTACAATGGTAACGCCATCTACCCACTCAACACGGGATGCGCCTATTGACTTATCGGCAGACTGGTAGATACCAATAGCAAGCGAAATTGTGGCAGATATGGTCAAAAGTATGATGAGTTTATCATTAAACGCAATCCATAACAGCCTGAAGAAGGATTTTTGTGCTATTTGAGGAAGGCGGTTATCCCCAAAAACACGTTTGCGATCAATATAATGATTATCATGATGTTCAAAAAGACCGTTGTGGAGGAGCGGCGGCGATGGCGGAGGGGAAGCAGCGGAAACCAGTGGTGGTCGTTCAAGGTTACCAGAAGCTACTGCTTCGTCAAAGGTAATAGTGCCATCAAGAGTTGTCTCGTCGACGCTGAGTCCAGCGGATATATCCGTTCGAAGGCCAGCGGCTAAACCCAGCAGGCCACCAAAGGCGCGTAGCGCTGAAAGACTCCTGGTGGTCAGGAGTTTGTGAAGTTGCGTCGGGGTAAAAGCAAAGTTATTTCCCTGAACAGGTTCATCATCGTGCAAATCGAATGGCGGGTCGTCGTCGTTGGGAGTTTGAGAAGTCATATCGATCGGAGGCTGGTGTTGACTACCAGAATTGGAGTTTGAGTTGGACCCTTCGCCAGAGCCGCCATAGCGTGGATCAGAAGCAGTCGTAATGTCGTCCATCAATGTAAAGCTGTAGGAGATGAAAGCAGCCGTGAATCCAGGGAGCTGGTACGGCTGAGCTACAGAAGCAGTGTGTCAAAAGACCAAAAAAACAAAACAAGAGGAAGGAAAATGCAAGATTGAAGATTGTCAAGAACGGGACGGGACCGTTGAGTGTGGAGGAAGTGCTGGAATCGGTGGTTGAACGGTAGCGTGGGGGATGTTTTTACTGGGCTTTACCCCGAATGCGTTAGAAGCAGCCATGAAGAGCAGGAAAATAAAGAACCTTATTGAGAAACTCGTCATACCCGGCCGCACGTCTCCACCGGGAAATGACCTGAACTTGGGAGATGGCTGTGAGTGGTTTCTTGGCGGGCAATCTTTATTCTGGCTGTCTGGGGGGTCCATGGCAGAGACGCACCGTATGCAGCAACAATCACCGGCGACACGTCGCTAACCCACTGTAAGTGGTCCGCCTTACAGAGGGCGAAGGCCCCGTAAGTTCATCGTCTCGGGAGGGCCGAGACTTTGCTCTAGAGGCTTTTGGGGATTTTGACGGTGCTTGGGTATTTGCTGCTATCGCGTCTTGGCAGTGGTCTTGGCTGCAACGTCGTGGGTGTGCTAGTGAGAGAGAGGCTTTTGGCTGTTGGTTGATGAGTCGTCGTCATCGTTGTTGTTATAGTGGTTGTCTTTGACTTGGGTACTAAGTTTGTGTCTTTACCGTGATCAATGTCGTCGAATTAAGAATCTGCGTAAAGTGTGTCAAGGGGAGGAAATAAAGGAGGTTCAACAGCACACAGTGCAGGTCGACTAACTGGCTAGTGCAGCCAGGGACGGCACCTTCCCCACCAGAATCTGCAGCTACAACTGCAACTGCAACTACGACCGACTTCCAGAATGGAAAAAGGCAACAACCGCATCTCGCTAAGAAGTTGGCAGGGAAGGATTACACTTCTGAGGCCAACGATCGCCAAAGCCACTGCCAAGTTTCTTAACGATCATGGGCCAACGAGTCAGAAGATACGAGTGTCATCTTGATTTCCTCACCACCAAACGTTAACTCGGATAAGGTGGAAACTTTGTTTACTACCGCCGATTGATTAGATCCATGGCCAAGCATCCAGGTACGTGAGTCTATTCAGCGGATGCAGAGTACAAAATAACCGTAAATGCAACCTAACAAAGCAATAGAACGCCTTGCCTGCCAACACAAGAAGCGAGATTATTCTGTCTCACTTTTTCCAGTTTCCTGATCTTGTATCCGTAATTGCTGGCTGTGGGCGGCCCTGGCTGTGTCTGATGAGCCTCAATCAAAGCCTCAACGCTATGACGGTTAGTTAGTAAGCGGACAGACGGAATGAGCAATCCTTTGACCTCCCAAACCAAAAGAGCAAGGGGTACAACTCCACCAAGGCCAAACCCCAACTCGCTGTGTTTCTCTGGTCCTCTCAAGCCTCACATCTCACGAGTTTACAACCTATTCCGTCCCTCATACCAAATCCATCATATGGAACCCAGGCGCACAAGAGCCACGTTGGGACAGGTCACAATAGGACAAAAGCTTGCTCGTGATGCTCTGCTCAAACTTCAATCCGCGTTACCATCTTCTATTCTTTTTGGATATCTGTCTGAAGCACTGCGATCCAGCTTTGCGATCAAGACATCACTTACAAGTCCATCAAGAAAACCCAGATCTCGTCTCCTCTAGCCAATTGTCACTCTCGATCTCTCCATCCGATCGCTTCGGTCCCCTGCCGGCCGAGACATGCATTCCTAGAAGATACTAACTGATCTATCCGTTGCACAAGTACACCAGTGAATGAACGATTGGGGACATCGACTCTTTCTCCCCCATCGAAGCGGGAATATTTGTACAACCATGAATCCATGAATCCATGTCCAACCAAGTTCTTCTTTCAGAATGTTTGTCTACAGTGACACAAACTTAGTATTGTAGCAGTGATAAAGATGAATCAACCAAACGACGGTAGAGACATGAGCCCCAATAAAGTTGCATCGAAACTTGAGGCCGCGTGCGATTGGAGGCGTCAAATGTTAAGCTTGAATCAAAACATGGGCGATGTCTCTCGCTTACATCTCCAAACATTGAACATATGGCGGTGTCTTTGTCTTGTTTCGTTTCATTCCATCCTCAACGCTCCTCTCCCATCCCAACATACTTACTCTTCTCTACCATCAACGCACTATCGGAAATAGATCTCTAAACAAACACAACCTTCCGTATCAAGATCCCGCTGTTGTCCTCCTCTTAACTTCCGATATATCCACAGCCCCCGAGCTGACTCGCTGACGGAACGGTACAGTTTGTCCAGAGAAGGGCGACATCCGATGCTCGATACCCGTTGGGAAGAAATCCTTTCTCAATTCGGATTTCTTTTCTCACATCTGAGTCGTGGGGTCAGGTCAGTTTGACAAAGACATTGGATCCCACATGGCGCCCCTTTAGATAGAATGTTTTCGTGCAACAGGTTCCGTCTTGAAGATATCGCCTTGTTGTAAGTGGGTGGGTTCGAAAGAGATAAAACTCTCTGACTTCCCTACTTCCTCGAGCAAACTATTCTATACAACTCGAGGCGAGCTATCAATCATGGAACTACTACGATTTCTCCTACCACTTATTCTTCCAATTAATTTCTTACTTCCCGTGTCTGCATTGCCGCATTTTTTTAACCGCAGAGATGATACAATCATTGCACCAAAAGTCATGATTGTATCAATGGTAGGCCTTAATATCATCTCTCAAAATTTAATCTCTGACACGGCGTGCTAGTGGTCCCCTGAAGCAGAAGTTTGGCATGATCGTCTTCCAAGCACCCACCTCGGCAACTTGTCAGCCCAGGTTGTTCACTCCCCCGGCCTCTCCATGTTATTTCCCTGCGTAACTTGCACGGACAACGGCGACATGTGCCATCTCACCATTGGCGAAGGGGAAGTCAACTCAGCCGCCTCGCTCATGGCTCTCGTCCTATCTCCCAAATTTAACCTGAGCAGCACATACTTCCTCATCGCTGGTATAGCCGGTGTCAACCCCAAGTACGGCACACTAGGTACTGTAGCTATTGCTCGCTACTCAGTCCAGGTCGCTCTCCAATATGAGATCGATCCAAGATCACTGCCTCCTGACTTTTCCACGGGGTATATCTCATATGGCCGTGACCAACCTCACGAGTACCCCTTTATCACATACGGCACCGAGGTGTTTGAACTCAATACCCAACTCCAAGAGACCGCTTACAGGCTAGCTTCTAAAGCTGAGCTAGAAGATGCCACCGGGCCCAAGGAGTACCGCGCATTATATGGCCGGATGGGCGAGTCGTATAGAAGTGCTTCTCAGCCTCCTTCTGTTGTCAAATGTGACACTGCCACAAGCGATGTATACTATTCGGGCAGCCGCCTCTCTGAGTCTTTTGAGAATACCACTCGGGTATGGACAAACGGTACAGGAGTGTACTGCATGACTGCACAAGAGGACAATGCAGTATTAGAAGTCCTGGTCAGGGCAGCTATCGAGAAGATTGTTGACTTCTCCAGGGTCATGGTTATGAGAACCGGTATGTCCTTCGAGTTTCTCTTCTAAGGCACTTTCCTAACAATCCAAGGATCCAACTTTGATCGTCCTCCTCTCGGCCGCTCAGATTTAAACCATCTCATCTCGCAGCAAAATGGCTTCGGAATCGCCATAGCCAACATCTTCAATGCTGGCATCGAGATCGTCAAAGCCATCATCCATGATTGGGATAATACATTCAAAGAAGGTATCACAGCGGAGAACTACGTGGGGGATATCTTTGGCAGTCTGGGTGGCGAGCCAGATTTTGGCTTTGGTAGTCTGACTCATGGAAAGCGTATAGCCAAGGGTTGCAGGACAAATGATCTGGCCGTAAGGGAGATGGATAGGCGGAGGATCTTGACACAAAAGTCTCTGAGAAAAGTTTAGAACTTCCTGCAAGATTGGTGGTTTGTTCTCTTTCGCTTCACATTCGGCGCAGATCTAATATGAGTTTTATACGGTGGTCAATTTCACTTTCTATTTCACCTGAATATATACTCTCAAGAGGTGACAGCCCTCTTCTGTATCGTTTTGCTAGACTATGCAAGTTTCCCCACGTCGCTACGTGACGTATGCATTATATCGACCAGCTAGCCCTGCTCGGCTTCAATTCATGGCCAAAGCACAGGCTGCCTTGGCCCCTCGCCATGCTTCAGAAGGCACGGTTCGTAATTGTAAATATCATGGCATTGTTTTGCATCACCTCAAAGCTTTGGGAGCGGCTCACCACGGACCTGCCCAAATGTCAGGTTGTATATCCAGGCATAACGTATCCCAGCCAGACGCAACCCAAAGCACTGTGAAATGAAGCACAAGAAGAACTAAGCTCATACCAAGTCCCCATGCGCGTGGTCCACTTGAGAAATAGTCCCCGTGGCCTTGTATCATCATTGGCGAATGGCTTGTTACTTGCGGTAGACCAAGGTCCAGAGCCGCTACGCCGATGAGGGGAATAGCTACGTTCAGTTGTGCCATAAGGGGCCAGCAGGGACGGACGAGGGTTGTCACTTTTATGCCAAAAAGGCACAGACGGGTGATGTAGCTTAGTAGCGGAGAATGCGAGCCTGCAATATTCATGAAGTGGAAAATGAATACGGTCGCTCTTTGCCTCAATGCATCAACTGCGGTGGTGGGTGGTGGCATGAGAAGTGGGGGACTCTGGGAACTTCGTCGCTCATGCATTTCTGTCGTTTCGGACGCATCACTGACGCTGACTGCTGGGGTCACAAGTGAACTACGACGGCTTTCCTGGCTGCGAGAAACGACCATGGAGTGCGAGCCACGATGTCGCGATAAGGACTGCCTATGAGGATCAAGCCGAGAACTTTGCCCGCTTTTGGTGGGCGATAAGTCTCTTGCAGTTGATCTAGCCACTACACCAAGCTCTTCGAACTTGTCTTGTGTTGATGCCTGGTTACGATGTCGCGGGCCTGCAAAACAGTAAGATCAAAGCGAATTAGAACGATGGGCGAAGGGGCTTACCTGGAACTGGGGTGCTCGGGTGAGCAGGCGAGTCTAAATTTTGGATCCGAGTGGCGATCCCGAGATTTGGCACAGGCTCTTGACTTGAACCATTCTCAAAGTTCAAAGACTCGCCCTTCATAGCCTTGAGTACTTCGTTGGCACTTGGTCTTTCGGCAGGGTCTAGCGACAACAGTCTCTTTAACAACTGATATAGTCTTGGTGGTAGATCAGGGCGTTCACGACGCTCGTGGAAGCCGGTCCAGTGAGTGATCTCTTCTCGGAGCTCATCCACGTCCTCGAGCTCTTCTTGAAGAGCATTCGAGTTTTGATAAGGAAGTCGCCCGAAGCACATAAAATACAGAATCATGCCAAGTGCAAAAATGTCCGACTTGGTGGTGAAGTTTGCATATCGTCCTGAAGCAGTGTCCACTTTGAGAACTTCCGGGGCACAATAGGAGATAGTTCCAGTGGTGCCAGAGGACTTGCGAACAACATTCTCTGGCTGGACCTCGCCAAAGTCACTGATGAGGCAGATTGTCCTGCCACCCTCGCGGTGCATCAAACAATTGCTTGGTTTGAGATCGCGATGAATGTAGTTGGCAGCATGAAGATATGCCACGCCGGAAGTAATGTCCTTGAACAGTGAATAAATCTCCTCAACTGGCAACACACGGTTACCGTTTACTAGATCCACTGGTGTTTCGAGTTGGCCTTTCGACCTACGACGCATCTGCGCTTTGAGTTCTTCTTTAGTCGCCTCACGAGGTGCACCTCCTATGATGTATTGGTGAAGATCGCCACCATTGCAGTACTGCTGCAGAATGAAAGCGCACGCGACGCTGGGGCCGAAACGGGTAAGTCGAACGTCTTCCAGCCAGACGTGTCGGTAAGAGACTAAGTTTGGATGAGAAAGCTTCGCAAGCAGTTCAACTTCGATGAGAACCTTCTCGAGCCATGCGTGATCGTCTCCAACGGGCACACGTTTGCAGGCGAATTCACCCAAAGCGCAACCGTCAATTTCGTGTCGCACAAGAAGCACGACACCCTTGCCACCTTTTCCCAAAACTCTTTCTTCGACGAAGAATGTGTTGAAATAGTTTGGACTGAAGGCATCGCGTCGTATCCTGCTGCCTTCTGCTTGCGCAACACCAGGTGTGCTCGACACAAACTCGGCCTCTTCAGGAGCAGCTGGAGGTGACGGCGACTGGTGGGGTCCATCGGCGACACCAAGAGAAGACCCAAATATCCTTCTCACAGGGCTTGGGGGTCCATCGGTGGATGCATCGTTATTGGAGTTGACAGCGCGGAGCATGCGAAAGTAATCGGGGTCGACATAAGTTTCTTGGCGGGCGCCGAAGGAATGATCATATCCTCGCTCGGGAGCATTTTCTGAACGGGTAAGAGGTTGATGACATGTTGGACAAGTAGAGATGCCTCTGATTTCGAGTCGATGGGATTGAGAATCGCGAACGACGATGGCGTTGTGGTGTCGGCTAAGTACCAGGATTAGCTTGTACTCGAGTTTGCGACAGAGCTAGATGAATGACGTACAGCACGATTTCTCTACCCTCGTGGGGTTGGTATGGAATTAGCGACATGTCGTCCTTGAAACGGAAACGTCGGATGCTGAAGCCAGCATCGCAGTCATGGTAAAGAATAGGATGATTGAGCGATGAGATGCTCGATGTTAGTCTATTTGGAGCTAGGATGTGATGTTTGTTTGTTTGTTTGTTTGGTTGGTTGGTTTGTTAGAGTGGGAATGGAATAGAATGCTGATGGAAGTGGAAAGTTCTGCGGGGAAGCTTTCGTTAGTGGATCGACGTAATGATGATCGCTGAGGCTACAGCCCAGTCCAGCTGACTGACATCTGACAAGAACACCAGCCAAACATCAACAACACGTGGCAGGTAACACGATAATTAATGTGCAGGCATATCAATACTACATTAAAGTACAGATATATATAGTCTTGCAATTCAACCAATGGAAGGGTGGTACCTTGGTAACTTTACATTCAACACTCCTGATCAGTATCACGACATGTTGGACTGGGTTTATACATGTTTTTACGAGAACACAATTCGATGATATTTTAATATGCCTACATAGATAACAGAATTCATATATACAGTTAGTAGTCTATATAACAGTAAATTTAGTTTTACAAGCATCTGTGATTCTGCTGTCATAAACACTTTTGTAAGATTTTAATGGTCTGGGATGTATAGGTCCAGGGTATGCCGCCTCCAACTGCTACGCCTCCTGCCCCTGTATTTCTACTGTCCATCTCCACCATCCGCAAGGCTTCCTCGATTACCAACATTGAACCTCTCTCCTCAAACTTCTTCTGCCTACACTCATGACTGATCTTCGACAGGCTTGTGATCGCTGTCACAGCAAAAAACTACGATGTACCAAGATCCCAGGTTCAATAGTCTGCGCTCGTTGCGTCAAAGCTGGGGTTACCTGTCTCTTCAGTCCTCCAACTCGATCTCTGCGCCATCCTGATATTGTCAACATGGACTGGAGTATCCTTGGCCTAGACCAACCACTGATTGAGCCTCAAAGCATTGATACGGATCATCTCATAGCAACACCGCCCATCAGTGATGATACCTGCCCAGCCCCATCTGCTCAGGTCACTATAGTGTCTCAACTGACTGATCTCATGGCTATATTCGATCGTATGCAGAACAGCCCTCCTGCCTCGTTGACACAACATCTCACCTTACGCAAACTCAACGAGTTCATGAAAATTTGCGACGTCAACGTTGGGGCATTTCTTGAAGAGTTACTCCAGAGTGCCCAAAAGCTGGTCCACCTATACCCTCAAGTTCTCAAACAACTTGAACCTCGGGGTATAACATCCTGCGAGGCCCCAGACTGTGTACATAATTCGCCGCTATTTTCAGATTCTCGACATAGAGTCTCCATTGACCAGTCGCTTATTCATCTTGTGCTGGCATGCCACCTCCGGTTGCTAGATTTGGTCGACAACATCGTCAATCATGGACGTATGTGTGCTCATGCAGTTCCGATGCTACCCCCAGAGTGCGAACCCAGACTCGACATTCCGGAAATCAAGATCGGTTCCTTTGTTGCACCAAAGATTTCTGCTGCATCAATGGTGATAGCTTTGGTAATTGAGCTCCAGACGTCCCTCAATGCCAGAGCTCAGGACTTACACGACGTGGTTTCATCAAACCTTGGCCATGATGCGAGGACAGCAAAGATTCTCGGCCTACAGTGTGAGTCTCTCAAAGAGCACGCTACACAAACTGGCTCAGATCTCCACTCTCTTCGGGAGCATCTTCAGAACTTGGGCGTCATCGGATGAACGGTGATCCACCTCTCGGCAACATTTCTACCGTCAAGGACCACCTGACCACTCCCCAAGGTCCATTATTGATCATCGCATCTTCGGACTTTCAAATTGGGACCCCACTGCTCCAGTATCTCACAAGCTTGTGTTCAAAAGCTAGTAAAGTCGTACAGATGCGCTAGAGCTGGAGGGTACACAGAATGATGACTGAGATACAGAGTCTAGATCTATCGACAACGGTCGATCTGCACATCGCCTAAAAGCAAGTGTCGATCCTGCAGTGCTTCTACAAAATGATTCCAGAATACCGGTTTTCATCTTGCTGTCCCTAGCGCCAAGAGGCAATCGGGACCATTTAAGATTGCAGATGGGTCAAACCAGTCTATCGATTGTTCTAGCCCTACATCGTTAATCGCGTCCCTCCGGCTCCGCTTATACGCAGCTGTGCCTGGATGTTTGTTGATTTATCTCTAGGCAAGCTCGCTCATTAGAAAAGGGTTCTAAGCTGAAACAGTCCCATGTCAAGCCACAATTGCGGGCGACTGTCCATACTAAGAATGAGCAGGAGAGCCAGAAGTAATGGGACGACTGAGGACTTTTTCACTTGCATATCGCCAAGATGAGATGTGTCCGAGTGTTATGATGTTTCTTGGTATCTGCCAAGATGTGAGCCTCAAACTGAAGTCGAGCCGTGCCCATAACATGACAAGTTATGGGAGCAAACATTTTGCGGACCTCCAACACCACTGTCCTAAACATCAGTATTTCAGTCTTCAACCCCGGACAAGTATCCTGCGTCACTGAGGTTTCTTTCTACACTACGTCACGATCCGTCGAGCCGAACATCAATAGATACTCAATAGATCCGATCAGAGTCGATGTTGACAGAGGCAGAGGCGTCGCTGACAGACAGCACTCTCCTTTGTGGAAGCTACGGCAAGCCACGGCGTTTCTCAGCTTTAATTGCAAGAGACGCTAATATACTAGGGTCAAAATGGTGTCCGTTTTTCAGCTGGCGATCTCCTTTTCGTCACCACATCCAAGCGAGCCCCCACTAGAAGCACGTTGACTGGGACTTCGGATTGTCGGCATCGGCCAAGATATTTAGGACATCTTTTATGTTAGCTGGTCGCCTGGAACATGGAACAGATCAACTGAGCGAGCTACGGTGCATGTTGGCCGTTGGATATATATTTGTGGCGTTGAAGATATGCCGCTAGAAGAAATCCAGTTAGGGAGAACAGCTTCGAGTTGGAACAGTTGACATCCCCCATCGATATCAAGAGGCTGCCTTTTGACTGGGGATTTCATATTGAGCGTCATCCTGTCTCACAACCAAGGTTTTGCCAAAGATGGCTTGCATCTCAACTAAAATGTCTTGCCTTGCGTTTCCCCTAGTCCCCTAGAGATCCACGATCCACTCATACATACCCTAACACCCCCATCTTATCTCCCATTCAAAATGTTTCATGTTATTTCCCGGAGCTTGGCCCGGGCGTTACAAACTCCGCCATTGTCAAGAAACACCCCTGACTAAGTCATGTTATCCGTCATGATACCACTCTGCCTGCCCAATGGCAACTGAAAGGAGGGACCACCACCGCAAGCTATCGATTTACCCAACCCAGGAATGGCGATAGCTTCAGTGCCAAGTCGAACTGCTCTGCTGTCTCCCCTGGCTAACTTGAGTTGAGCTCCAGAATTAGAAAACTCCGAAGGATGAACCGTCAGTCGCAACGGTGCGGTGTGGCTTTTGCGGTTGCTGCTGTTGGTCGGGATGAACTACGTCTTGTTAGTATCTTGCCAGTGGCGAAGCGAGGTGGATGAGTCGGTAATTGCCGTCAAGATTCCGTCTGATACTGACTCTGTATATATGTAAACCGTCTTGTTCAGATTTTGAGTCTTGCTTCCTCAGCGGTAACACTTCATTCTTTTTTGCTGTTGCTGTGCAATTCCCTTGTCACTCGTTAGACATTTGATACTCCAACTACATCCACTCTCTTTTTACACTGGGTCTATTCCCACTTACAATCGTTATCACAATACTCTAATACCCTATCTTTCCAAAATGCCTTCCACGAAGGTCTTTACGGCCATCCTGGCCGCTATGGCCGTTCCTATGGCTAATGCCGGCAACTGCAAGCCCAAGCCTATCACTACAACCGACGTAGTTCTGCCCGGAGTCACAACCTCTGGCACCGTCACTGCTATCACATCCGGAACCGAGACTGGCACTCCTACCACCGAGACTTCTGCCGCCACAACCACTGAGGCTGCTTGCTCCAAGTATACTCCTTACGAACTCCAGCCTGCCGACTGTGGCAAGAAGGGTGTTGCTCCCAACTGTGGTGACAAGATCATCGGAACTCCCTCGACTTGTGTAGACTGGACCGAGTGCGGTAACACCTGTGGCAAGACTCTTGGCTGCAAGTCTTTCTCTGTCAAGGGACGCACTTGCACTCTGTACAAGACGGTTGTTGGGGAGCTCGGCTGGACTGCTAGTGAGGGTGCTGGCTCTAGCGAGTTCTACGATCTTGAGCTTTGCTTCACATGTGCTGAAGAGTCCAGCGCTACCTCTGGCACTGAGACTGCCACTGGTGGCCAGACTACCGAGACTGCTGCTGGTACCGAGACCACCGACACTGCTGTTGTCCAGACTACCAACACTGCTACTGTTGGTCAGACCACTGAGACTGTTGTTGGCACCGAGACCACTGAAACCGCTGCTGTTACCGAGACCACTGAGACTGCTGCCAGCACTGGAACCACCGACACTGCTGTTGTCCAGACTACCAACACTGCTACTGTTGGTCAGACCACTGAGACTGTTGTTGGCACCGAGACCACTGAAACCGCTGCTGTTACTGAGACCACCGAGACTGCTGCTGGTGTTCAAACTACCGACACTGCTGCCGGCACTGAGACTACAGAGGCTGCCGTCACTACTACTGAGGCTGCTTCCACAACTGCTGCTGGCTGCACTGCTGCTTACACCACCGTTGACAGCGCCCCTGTCGAGTCTTGCGCCGTCATGGGCCGATCCCAGGATGGTTCCCCCATTGAGATGTATAGAGATATCGACAGTGCCGACGAGTGTGCCACCAAGTGCGCTGACTTTGTCAATGAGGAAAACGCTGGCGAGGTCTGCAACACCTTCTCTTACCAGGTTGAGTCTGGTTCATGCCAACTTTACGCCGATTCGCTGTACGAACTGAACGTTGACGATTCCGAATGCGAAGAGGGCTCCATCTGCCCGGCGGACTCCTCCTTTTACGAGCTCCACGCCTGCTATGCTAAGTGCGATGGGTATGTTGTTCCTACAACCACCGAGGCTGGCACCACTGAGGCTACTGGCACCACCGACGCTGCTGTCACCACTGATGCCGCTACTACCACCGAGGCCGGTACCACTGAGGCTGCTGGTACCACTACTGAGGAGGCTGCTGGTACTACTACTACCGAGGAGGCTGCTGGTACTACTACTACCAAGGAGGCTGCTGGTACCACTACTGAGGAGGCTGCTGGTACTACTACTACCGAGGAGGCTGCTGGCACCACCACCGAAGCTGCTACTACTACTGAAGCTGGCACAACCACTGAGGCTGCTGGTACTACTACTACCGAGGAGGCTGCTGGTACCACTACTGAGGAGGCTGCTGGTACTACTACTACCGAGGAGGCTGCTGGCACCACCACCGAAGCTGCTACTACTACTGAAGCTGGCACAACCACTGAGGCTGCTACCACCACCGAGGCCGCTACCACTACTGAAGCTGCTCCCGTCTGCACAAACTACATCCCCAAGCCCAACCGCCCCAGCACTTGCGGCCAGCAAGGCAAGGTCAGCTGCCGTTCTTCTCAGAAGCTCGGCCAGCCCGTATGGACTGCCAGCGCCGACAAGTGTGGCAAGATCTGCGGAACCACCGAGGGCTGCAAGACCTTCTCCTTCACGTACAACGGCTCCAAGTGCCAGCTCTACAGCGCTGCTCTGGACCAGCTCACCTTCACTCCTTGCAACACTGGCGTCAAGTTCTACGACCTTGAGAAATGCTACAGTTGCCAGAACGAGGTCACTCCCACTCCTCCTGCCACATGCTCCAAGTATGTTTCCGACCCCAACTGCAGCAGCAACACCTACTGCGGTACTCGCGGTTCCATCTGCGAGGAGGTACTCATTCCCAACGTCGGTGATGCCTCATGCCTTGAGAACTGTGCCAAGAGCTGTATCGAATACGGCGCCGAGTGTGTGTACTTCAGCTACAAGCCCACCACCCCCTGGGGCAGCGCCAAGTGCAAGCTGTACAAGTCTGGCAAGATCATCAAGAACAAGAACTCCATCATCAAGTTCTACCAGCAGCCTTGCTTCAAGTGCCAGAACCCTCCTGCTCTGTAAGCGGAGCATGAGTGTGAACAGTCACTTGGGTGATGGATACTTCGCGACGGGTCTAGAAAAACCCTTCTTTCATTTTTCGATGACTACGCGATTTTAAGGGGGATTTTGTTGCATAGCATTTTACATAATTATTTTTCGACTACATACCTTTAGACATGAATATATGATCTGGACAACCAATATCTTGTCTCTGATCGAAATACTGTGACATTGATCTAAAACGTTATAGAGTAATGAACAAAGGGTGAAATGTCTGATGCTGATATATCATGAGTACATCATTCCATGTAAGTACCAGTACCTTGTTTCTGTTGTTACAGTATCTAGACAGCTGTCAAGCTTCCAATCCTCATCTATCTCTATATGCAGTACATTCTATACAATGATATACAATCTCATGCGACCATTCAGAACTGTTAATTACTTTCCCGTCCCAGACGAACCGCGAGTTCACTCAGACTTTTGTGTCCCTGAGAACTATCTCGGTCTTTCAAGACTTCCTCACCAACTTGTTCTAGCTTTTCTCTTTTCTCTTTCTCCTCCTTCTCCTTATTAATCTTTGCCTGCTTCCACGGAGGAATCTTTTGCTCTCTTTTCATAACCACTAAACCCATTAATTAGCACAACATCACGGCCACCGAGTAGTTAAATAACTTACGTCTTTGGAAAAGATCATAACTCATAACCAGGAAAATCGGCATTCCAACAATAAACTTGAGCCATCTCCACTCCAGCTCTTTATACCTCCTCTTATAGTCCTCTTTCTTTTGCTTTTCCACCTCCTCTTTCGTCAACTCCTTCTTTTCTTCTCCCTCTGCTTGTGCTCGTTTCCCCCTCTCTTCCTTAATTCTGTCCAGTCGTCTTTGTCTCGCTTCTCGTAGCTGCTCTTCTCTGTTCCTAGCTAGATTGGCGGACTTTTCTTGTAATCGTTGCTGAAGCACGGCGGATCGTTCCGATGTTGTAGGAGCTACGCGCACTTTTGCAGGCTTCTCGTTAGGTGCAGCGGAATCTTGCGAGTTAGGAGCTTTGGCGCGACGGTTCGTTAGTTTTGTTGAGAAAGCGCATGTTGGCGGGGATCGTGTGTTGTAGTGAGTGGATGGGCATTCGAGACGAGGCGATCGCGAGAGAGCTTTCGATGCCACTCTCCGTGTCGCAAGGGGCGGAAACATTATTATATGGACAAAAGGTGAACGAGGGACCCGGGTACAATTAACGAATGTCGAAATATCGTAGAGTTGGGAGTGCTGCCAAGAATTAAAGATTCACCAAATAGTCGGGAAAAGGCAATTCCTTATCGATAAGAAAAGAAGCATGTAGACATTCACGTCACTTGAGTTCCTTTCTATCAACTAAGACAGTTACAGTAACAGTGACAGTCAACAATTTATGCAATATAAAGCGTCTATATTTGGATCAATTCCTCAAAACTAATTGGCGTACTGCCAGAGTATTTTAATTATACAATTACTATCTTCCCAAACGCCTTTTGCATTCATCCACCACGTACACCCCAAATTGTATGTTCAGTCTTGTACTACCTGCAATCAGTCGTCATCAGTGTATCGAGGACCAGTGGCTGCAGGAGTCTCTGGTGGGCCGTAACTTGCTCCAGGAGTAGGAGCACCGTAGTAACCAGGTGTGGGAGCACCAGCAGCCGGGGTAGGTGCCGAATCTGCTCCCCATCCGCCTTGCCAGCCACCAGGTGTTGGTGCGCTGATAGCAGCGGGTGTAGGTGCCGAGTAAGCACCAGGTGTAGGAGCGTTCATGGCACCAGGAGTTGGGGCACCGAGTGCACCGCCGGGAGTAGGGGCGTCATACGAGCCTGGACCCCATGCATCGCCGCCACTGGCTCCTGGAGTCGGCGCGGTGACTCCCCAAGCAGGTGTCTTGGATCCTGAGCCCCAGCTGTCACCTCCACCGTAAGCCGGTGTACGTGATCCAGCACCAAATGCATCACCTGGAGCAGGGGTTCTTCCGCCAGCCTGCCAAGCTGGCGTGCGTCCACCAGACCCGTAAGCCGTACGGCTGCCGTCGTAGGGGTTGACAGTTCGCGAACCATCTGCCCATGCGGGGGTACGAGCGCCAGACATATCCTGGGCCTTCCAAGCAGGTGTTCTTCCGCTTGCAGCAGGTGCTGTGTCATGTTAGTAATATGAAATTAAGCCAGTGACAAACAAACTTACTTCGTGATCCCCAAGCAGGCACCCTATCAGAGTTACCACCTGCCATGGGTGTGCGTGAACCGCTCTGCCAACCTGGCACACGATCGCCGCCGCCACCACGTCCAGCACCGCCACCATAACCACCGCGACCGCCTCGGCTGGCGATATCGATGGTTGCACCAGTCATCCTGTTCTTGAAGGCTAGACAGTCCTTAGGCACCGTGATGGTCTTGCTCTTCGTATGAAGCTCGACTCGAGCATGGGTGTCTGTGGTGTCCTTGACGATACCCAGAAGACCTTTGTAGGCTCCCTTCTTGATAACGACAGTCTGTTCAATGGCTTTATCTTTGCCAAAGGATCTGGGTGGTGGAACGGGCTTGTTCTCACTTCCGTTCTTGTGAAGCTTGAGCGCCGGGTTCATGGCCGTCAAATCAGGACCGGTGGCGGCTGCAGTGTTGACTCGGCCACCCTTGGCAGCAACAGTGTTGACCATGTTGGCCTTTGTAACAAAAACACCGGCATGCTCCTTGTTGTCGTTGGAGTGTAAGAAGATGTACGAACGGTGAATGTGGATGATCTTGCCCTGGCGCTGCTGTCCGGTATACTCCTTGACAACATCTTCTAGGCGAATCTCAGAACCATGACGATCAACGGCAACGGCTGTCTTTCGCTTTGGAATCTTGTTAGAAATCTGCGATGGCATAACCTGTCGAGGTGTTCCGAACTGATCAAGGGCAACAAGTGACTCGCGATCAACCTTGACAACACAACCCACAGTCGTAGGGTCGAGCTGCACAAGATCGTGTAGTGAGTACTGGCCTAGGGAGCCCTGGCCACCAATGTCACTAGCCTCGCGCAAATCCTTGCTGAAGACTGTGATCTCTGTGTTTGTCTGATCTGTCAAGATAGTAACCTTGTCATCCCTGATGTTGACGACCATTCCGACCTCATCTCTAAACTTGCTACCGCCAATGACCTTGACGTGATCACCAACATTGAAGCGCTTGCGAAGAGCTCTGATGGGGACATCGATCTCCTGTCCGACGAGTTCACCTTCAGTGACGGTAATGGAAACGACATCGGAGTGAACACGCATGGCCTTTCCAACAACACCCTTCTGTTCACCAGTGTAAACCTCGACAACATCACCTGGGAGGTATGTAGCGAGAGCGTTACTGTCCTTGAGACTGTGTGCCAGCGCCTTGAGATCAAGGTTCTCGGTTCCATCCTCAGCCCCTGAAGCGAATCTGGTAACCTCTTCAAGGGATGGGTTCACATCAGTGACGGTAAGTTGTTGGATTTTGACATCCCTGACTTGGAATCCATTCTCGAACTCCTCATTGTTGTATGTCCATGTGCCAGTGGAAGGGTTTCCCTGAATAGCGCGAGGATTGCGCTTTCGAGCCTCAATCTCGCTAAACAGTCTCTGCGGTGGCTTAGGGCCATTGCCAAAGGGTCGCTTACGCTTGCCATCAGCAGACAAAGCATCATCTCGCATGCCGTAATCCAATCGGGGGATGAAGCGAACTCGAGCTTCCAGGCCGTTCTCAGTGACATCGATGACTTGAGCAAGATCACCATTGTGCTTCGGGGGCCTTCGAAGACGGACCCAGGCTCCAGGCTCCAGAGTAGGGGTTTTGGAGATGCGAAACAGCTCGGGCATATCCTTGATATCGACAAGAATCATCTTGGAATGGGGATACACGTTCATCATGCTGTCAAGTCCCTTGAGAATGTCGGTTTGGCGTCGGGCTTCAACATAGACAAATCCCTTCATGACGGATTCGATACCTCCGCGTTCGAACGCAGCAGTGATGGCGAGTTCGTCCTTTGTACCCGCTCGCTCTTCGATGCGCTTCATGATGGAGAAAACGACCTCTCGTTCCTTTCCTTCTTTACATCGGACAGCCCAAATGCTGGGGTCATCCACACTAGGGAGCAGCAATCGCTTGGGAACCACCGATACATCTCTGAAGCCTTTGCCAGAGCGTCTGTTACCGTATCGCTGTCGCAGAATCTCTGCTTGCTTCTCGGCATCCATGCTAGAGTCCATGTCCCTACGGCGATCGAGTTCGCGATGTCGTCTGTCATCGTCACCGGTTTCCGCAATATCGTCGGGGTGGTCGTTTGTAATGAAGTCTCCTATC
Source organism: Fusarium graminearum PH-1 (assembly GCF_000240135.3). Taxonomy (NCBI): domain Eukaryota; kingdom Fungi; phylum Ascomycota; class Sordariomycetes; order Hypocreales; family Nectriaceae; genus Fusarium; species Fusarium graminearum. The sequence continues at coordinate 3,765,870 of NC_026477.1, forward strand.
TCTTCGCCCAGCATCTCGTCGTCTTCGCCTTCGTCTTCATCGTCGACTTCGGCTTCGATATCGAAGAAATTGGCACCTCGCTCCTTTCTGCGCTTTCTGCGATGGCCCTGAAAGAGGTCAGCATCAACCAAGAGAAAACAGGCAACAGACGCGCCCGGATAGACTCAAGTTTCCTTACCTGTTGGATGTCCTCATCTTCCTCATCCTCTTCTTCTTCGTCTTCGTCATCATCATCGTCGCGACGTCTGCCAGTATCTTCCTCTTCCTCTTCTTCCTCTTCTTCTTCCTCATCGTCATCGGCGTGTCGCGATTTCGAGGGTCGCTCATCCTCGTCATCATCATCGTCGCGAGGCGCAGGGCTGCTTCCACGCTTCACTTTTTGATGGTCGTCATCTTGCTCTTCGTCGGATAGATCGGCAGGCGCAGGGTTGAAATCTTCCTCATCCTCAGAATCGTCGAAGCGCGAAGGGTCGTGAGAAGACATTGTGGCGAGGGAGCCGCGACACGTAACGTGTCTCTTGTGATTGCCTGGGTGTTTGTTGCTCGAATATGAAAGAATGAAAGAAGGAACAAGTAGCGGCGATGTAGAAAGAGAATATTAAAGGGTATTTGATGGATGACAAAGATGAACAGTGAAAGAAAGTCAAAGCAACACCGAGTAATGTTGGAGCTCCAGACGGCAAAATGCCGGACCTTGTGCAGTGCACTATTTCGTAAATAGTGGGTCGCTAATTGTGCAAGTTCGCTCACGTCTCACGCATAGACGGCTGTCGTTAAAGTTGAAGTTGGTGTTTTTAGAACTCAGAACGGACGCCCCAGGCCTTATTTATTTCTCCAATATTCGGGCTGTTTAGCAGTACTTTTGTATTGTGCAAGAATAAGGTTAAGTTTATGCCCTACTTTGTATGACTCTTGATGAAGGGTAGCCAAAGGCAATATTTTGTTTAAAGTTGTACCAACTACCAAATATCTCTAGTATTCCTCAACGTTTGACCTGTCTTGTCAGGCCAAAGGTAAATTGGTCGTCACAATAGAAACTGCCCTCACATCTGAACCTCAATCAATAGTTTTATATGTATCCGCACTCTGTAACTTCTAACCGATAAACACCTGAAGATCAACACGTATTGACAGAAAAACCATGTGACGTTCTATCACTGCTAAAATCCTAATGTGCAAGTACTTGCCTCTTGTTGCGCCTTGGCTGAGTTAACAATGCTGTGTTATAACTGCATACCTTCACAGACCAGTCATCACAAAGAGACAACAGATACGGATAGATATAATCAGTTAGAAATAGTTAGCATGTTTTCTCATCATCTATATCTACTCCAACGCTAGCCTCCAGTGAAATATGCGTTCTATACTCCCCCCTTCCCTGCCAGCCCAGGCTTTTGAGACCTCATAACCCACGCCTTATCAAAATAACGACAGACTATTTTCCAAGCCATTCCGCGTTTCACGGCTCGAGTTATCTGCCTTGGACGGAAGCGCAAATTTCCGTATACGGGTTCGTGTTTCTTTCATATCGAATCAAGGCCCCTCAACCACCACCACGTTTTGATCCCAGCAACTAGAGAATGTCGCAGATGCTCCGAGCCAACTTCCCAAAACCGCCAAAATAATAACTCCAGGCTTTGCAGAATGCAATATACCGTACCCTTAAGTTGTCATTCTACGTGATTCGAGCAAGGTTTCTGGAGAACCGCCAGATACCATGCCCTACGTACTACAAACGACACCAGCCTGCCAATGACCGTGCCTTTACATGACTCTTGTTCCCCAGATACCACGTCCTGCGCCAATACCGAGCCACTCGCCGTACTCGGAGTTGGGAAGTTGAGGTACCCAGCCCAAGTTGCCAATCTCGTAATCGCATTGCCAGCTAGCAACAGGGCTCCTAGGGTTATCTTGCTGAGGAGCGCCGTTGATGGGCTGGCCGGAGTTGTAAATATCCCACAAAAGGACCTGGCAGTCGTCACCGCCCGAAGCAAGCATTCCTCGTCGATGAGGCGACCATTCGATAGAGTTGATGTTTCCAGCATGTCCACGTAGCTCGAGCAAGGCCTGACCAGGTTGTCTCACGTCCAGAATTCGAATGGCATTGGAATCTTGAGCAAAAGTAGCTAGGAGATGGGTATCGTGAGGCGAAGTTGCAAGACGAAGTAGCGGCGGAGGGTTGGACATTGTTTGCTGAGCCAGTGTTGGACTTACGCGACCACCGTTGGGGTCTAGATGAGGTCAGTACAAATTAGAAATTAAATTCTGCACACAACTTACCTCGCTCTTCCTTGCCTGTAGGCTCGTAAATAATTGTCGAATGCTCCAGACTTCGGAGATCAAACATGCGGACACTACCATCCTGACCACAACTGACAAAAACATCCACACTCTTGGCGCAGAACCTAACATCGTAAACCTCTTTATCGTGGGCAATGAGCTGAGTCTTGGCCGTGAGTGAGGGAATATCCCAGATGGTACATGTTGTGTCTATGCTGGACGTAATGATGAGACTAGGAGAGACGGTATTCCAATCGAGCGATGTTAGAGGCGCAGTGTGATCCGGTGTCTTGGAGTTGGAGAGTAACGCGAGAGGAGTTAACTTGGTGGTGACATTGTCGCGACGGCCGATTGTGCCACTGGGTGTGGAAGGGTTCTCACTAGGAAGAGACCACAATCGCAAGTGATCACCCGAAGTCGCGAGCAGGTCAGTAGACTGCTTCTGCGACGAAGGCGGCTCCCACAATAGGCGGGTTACAGGGTAAGAGTGGGTAGCTTCGGCAGCTTTGGTGAACTCGAGGCTAAACTTGGAAGAACCAGGAGTATAGATGTCCTGAGGAGTCGGTGTAATATGACTATCAAGGATTTGAATCTAGAACAGTCAGCGGTTGGACACGCGAATCTGTCGCCTTGCATGACGCACAAAGTTATGTCCATCTTCCAAGTAGCTGCCTACAGCGAGCTTACCAGCGCTATTACCCTGGGCCGGCCATTTGCACCAGTCGAAGGCGTAAATGGCCCAAGGCGCAAGGTAATTGCTCGTTCCTGGTTGGGCATTGTTGGCGTCGTAGGCCATGGCAGCTCCAGTGCCATCGGACATGCTCGAATCGGCGCGGGGACGAATATCAGCTAGGCCAAGCGGGGTGTTGGAGATGTTGCGCTGAGATCCTGGAGCATTGTACCTGGTGGTATCGATTGGCGACATTAGATGCGCAGAGGTAGAACCGCCAGGCGTCGTGGGAGTATATGCGTGATAACTAGAGGAGCCATCGTAGCCAGCGGCTGGGCTGAGAGCGGGAGTAGCTGTGAGACATGCTCAGCGGGGGTTTGCTCGCGACGGCGGCAGACGGTGAGCCTGAATATCCGCGTGTGGGCTGGCCGTGCTGCACGGGGATCTGCATTGGCTGCTGGGAGTGATGAAGGATCTGCTGCTGCTGAGCTTGCGACGGCCGCTGGTGAGGGACGGATGAAGCAGCGGGAGAAGATTGCTGCATCGGCGAAGGTAAGTTGGGCGAGGTTGGGGCGCCGCGAGCGGACAGGCCACCGGCGGGTTGGAGGACGTTGGGCACCGAAGTATTAGAGGGGTTCCTATAATGAGAGTTTGAGGGCGAGGACTCGAATTTGATCTGGGGAGGATTTTCGTATTCTTGAGGCGACATGGAGATTGGACCACCAGTTTGGCTCAAGCCCGACATGTGCAATTCGTCGTGCTGAGGATGGGGTTGAGGGCCGGATCCAGAGCCTGAGCCAGACCCAGACCCAGCCCCAGGACCAGCAACAGCGCGAGGAGCAGACATGGAGCCCACCTGCATTTGACGCAGTGAGGGAGGGAATTGCTGTGATTGGCTCATGATTGGATGGTTTGGTTGTGTCTTGGCTGCTTAATGACGGACCTGGCCTGGTCTGGCGTTAGGTTATCAGAAAACTTGACCTGTAGGCTTGAGGCGCCAAAAATAAATACCCGACAGGCTCGCCTAGTAGATATGACTCGTTGACGCTGTGATTTTGTCTCGTATGCTCTGAGTTGATCCGGCAAGCCGTACAGTAGCCGGCAGAGTGGAATGACTGAACTGCAACAGCAGCCGCAACGTTGAGACGAGCAAGAAAAGCAGCAGAATATGAAACAAGAAGGTTTGAGTGACAATGGAAATTGAACGTTGCAGTCAATTAAATCGCGGTGGAGTAAGCAACTCTCCTTTACACCACACCTGACCTGAGGATGATCGTCGGCAATTGGATCTTGATAAAGTCAAAACGTCAGCAAATGTCCTGCTTCGAGGAACGCTCAAAGAACAAGACTGAGTTGCTGGCGTTTCTGGTGGTTGAAGCAAAGGAGAAACACAAGTTTTGGTAAGCAAGAAATAATGCGACGGTGATATTGCTTGCGCAAATACGAGAAGATCTGTTCTGGTCTGGTCCCGTCTGGCTTGGCTCGGCCTTGATCAAGTACGTTTTGGAGAAGAGAGGGGGTTAACCGGTAGGCTGATGGCGGAGATGAGAGAACGGGTTTCTTCCGTTTGAACACAGGATGCAAGTACCTAGGCTTTGAGAAGACAAAGATAAGACCGTCAGCTGTTGCGTTTTCTGTATAACAATTATATTATGGTAAATGTTTTCAGTGCACAGCTAGGAGTAACACGCTTGGAGTTGCTTCTGGTCTACACATTATAAAGCAAATTCAAAGGATATGAATTATGAAACACCATTTCTTATACTAGCTATAGTCAGTACCTATCTAAATGTTTGGTATCTTTCATGTATGTTGCCATAACTTTGAGTGAGTTTGTACAGCAAGATGGCTATTATTTGGCTTCGGTTTTGGAGTTTGATTTGATTATGAGATATGGTCACCTCGTTAGTAAATAATCAGCCGTAATTCTCTATGTACTCCTGAACATCCGGTAGCCGATATAGACGTTAGATATACTGCAGCTTCCATCACATGAGGACAAGCCCGTGGCGCTGGTGGTACAGGTCCACTCCCCGCCCTGTGGATCTCAGCAGCTCATGGCATGTGCACCTCATGTGGGCACATGCCAACCCCAGATCGTGTTCATAGCTTCCAAGCCTAAGCTACCAACAGTTTCTATGATCTTGACACACCCCACGACTCATATCATCTTTACCTACTCATTAACAGTCGAACAGGCCTGCGATACACTTGAATAAGTGTAAAGGATCAACCCCGGGCAGCTCTCGCCTTTTCTCACTCGACGCCGCGCCTAACCGATATCCAACGAATGTTTGCGACAACTTCCGACATTGCGACTACACACACTCGCTCAAGGCAGCCGTTCGTAGGCTATTCCTCCCTTTCAAACGGAAATGTCTTCGCCTTCAATGTTCGATCGTATTTCTAGTCCTCGCCAGCGACTATCCAATCCTTTGCGAAGCCCTCCGATTCGAGAAGTCAGCGAATATGACTTGGATGAGCTTGAACCTAGGAGTGACGACGTTCTTTTCGACCAGGAACCTCCACTCCCTAGACTTAAAAAGAATATGCAGCATGTATCAGCTACATCTACTCGTCGATCTTCCTCCCCTGCTTCATGGGACAGCAAACACCGCTATTCCAACTCCCCTCCTCATACAAGATCTAAACCGATCTTTGCAGGGCCACCGCCTCCGATCGCATCTTCCATGATGATGAACCAACACCCGTCTCGACAGTCTACTGTGTCAAGTCACGGAGATAACGGAAGGGGATATGGATTGATTTCAGCGAGTAGGTTTGGATCGAATAGCCCGAGCCAGAAGCACGTGGACAACCGACCACGACTCGATTCAATATGGAGAAGTCTGCAGAGGCGAGAAAAGGCCTTGGAACGAGACATCCAGCAACTGCTGGATCTTCAAGCCTCTGGCCTGATAGCTGGTAGTGGAGAGGGATCCGAAAGTAATTTTGGAAGTGACACGACTACAGGAGAGAGCACATTTTATTCCACGGCTACGTCTAAGTCTCGCATGATGAACTCGTTGCATATGCCAACGCGATCTACACCAGATGGAAATGTAATCCCTGTGAGACAGCCCGTATCAAACAAGCCTCGCGGGCTCAAGTCTACTCGAGTTGGTTTACAGCGTTCCATGGCCGCTTTGTCTGATCTAAAGGCCGAGGAAGATTTGCACTTGAGCACCGCCCTTGAGCAAAGAAAGGACGCCTTGGCTTATCTTGATAAGATGAGTAAGAGACGGGATGACATTTACTCCGAACTTCATGCGCTGGAAGATGATGAGGAGGAGCCTTTGGGTCAAGAACTCCGATCGCTGGAAGCAGAACGGCAGGAACTGGATCACGATATCCAACGCCTCGAAGAAAAACTTGCCGGAGCGAAGAAGCGCCGTAGGTGGGTGCGAGAAAAGATGGAAGACGTCAAGGGTCGACGAGAGGCAGGTTTGAGTGGATACAGAGCAGCTGGCAGAGATGTCGATATAGAAGTCAGAACACTGATGCAAACGCCGCCCATTGCGCCGTTGGACATTGATGCTCTTGGTTACGGTGAAAACACGCGACCAAAAGAAAACATGGACATCCTGCGAGGTACCGAATTTCTGCAACTCCGCCCCGAACGCCGTACAGTGGAAATGGCAAGAACATGGTGGCAAGGAGAAATTGCCGCTCTTGAGCGTCGCAAGGCACAGATTTCACAAGATCGTCAAGCCTTAATAGAAGGCTCAGAAGTATGGTCTGATGTCACTGGACTGGTCGCACAATTTGAGGCAAAACTTCGAGAGCTTGTCAAATCTAGCCAAGCTGGAGATGCCGATGAAGAGCCTCAACAAGCTGCCATGCAAAGTCAGCTGTCTGAAATGGATGACGTCGTTCAAGAGTTACAGAAGCGACTACAGCTGGCTGAATCAAAGCACTGGAATCTTCTCATATGCGCAATTGGTGCTGATGCTAGAGGCGTTTGTTGAAGCTAAAGCTCTCGTAAGCGATACACTTGGACTCCCTGAGCCAGCCGCTGCGGTCGATTCTCCTGAGCTCAGTGATTCTACGGACAAGGCAGAGGGAACGAGTCAAGAGGAACGAGCGGATAGTCACGATGAAAGTGATAACGAAGTTCCCGCCGACTTGCTGGTCTCTCGAATGGAGGACCATGATCATGATCCTCCAGACAGTCCCCAGCAACAGAGTGTGGTGTTAAGACGAGGAAGCGCTGGGAACAACGAGGTGCCGGTCGAGTTCTTAGCGGACCTTCACGGTCCGAACAAGATTGAACAGGATACCGAGATTGCGGCAGTGACGAGGCTTATGAGTAAATAGCGCTTATGAATAATGACCCAAGAGGGAGTATTGATAATCGAACATGCTTGTTATGACTACCAGAAAGATTCACACGGGGGCAGAATAGAAAGTGATAGCTTCGTTAATTCAGTATCGTTGATCCAATTCACATGTATAGTCATATATATCCGAACGCCTATGTGAAATCCAGCGCGTCATCTCGCGTGCCAGGCAGTCTTTGTCCATTCTCGCGTTCGTAAGTCAAAGTCGTCAATCGAAGCCTGCGGCTGAGTCTGAGTGGAGGTTTTCATGATATCAATAGCCTTGAAGGTGTAAATGCGTCTCGTCGCTCATCGGGTTCGTTCGAAGTAGCCGCTGGATCCGGCAATCGCAACGGACTGGTCCATGACCCATTCACCAACGCCGAGGTATCTGTCGATCCAGCCGGTGAAATCCTTGTTCTCACCAGCGACTCTGTCGGTCTTGAAGCTGTTTTTGATGATTAGAGATGGCTGGGGGAATGCGCGGGTGTTGTAGCTCACGTCAAGCCAGTTGATCGCTTCATGCCGGCGAGGAAGGCCGAGACTGAGAAATGTTAGCCCATACAACACGCCAAGCTATAGAAGCAATAAGACTTCAACTCACAGAGAACAGCGTCAAAAGCATAGTGTGTCAACCGTCCGACCTTTGACCAGAGTCCGAAAGTCAGCAGGTTAAGGAGCTGTGAGGAGTCTTTAGCCACAAGGGCATAGCTCCGGGCGACTCAGAAGATACATACCACCATGATGCAGGTCTTTTCAAGATGAGTTATTAAAAGTTAAAAGTCGTCTTGTCTTTCGGTCGTGTCTCGGATTGTACTGGAGGATCTCGCGGTGTGCAAGCTCGTGAATGGAGTCGTTGATGATCAACCTTGGCTTAGTTCAGTATCATGCGACACAGCCCGCCTCGGGAACCAGGCGGAAGTGGAGTCGCCCGGCAGCCCGGCGCAGAAAGCTCCGGGGAAGAGCCATATCACGTGTTGGACCAGGCAATTGGATCTGGGTTTGATTGTGGATGTGAAGATGCAAGACATTTTGAGATGCGAACATCTGGTTCAGATATCATCGGTATCAATTCCGTCAATGATAACTAGGCTGAAGATGGAATAGCTGATACAGGCATGATACTATCCCCAGACGGATGCTCAATCGAATCTGTCATGTAAATAGCTCAATCTACTACTTCGCTTATACGGACTTGACAATCGCAGCGGAAGATCCTGATATGGAAATTCGCTTGAATCAGACTCAACTGGATCAACGGGGCTCAATTATCATGTTGCGTCACAGCACGTTGCGACATATAGCCGCCGCTAGTCTCGTAGTCGCCGAGAAGAAGCAACCGCTTGTTCGCTCGCATTCCGGCGTTATTACAGGAAATCCACTCACAGCTTTTTTCATCTCAATGTCTGCGTGGGACGGGTTGAGGTCCAGACACGAGAGGGGTTCAAGGGTCTAGAGGGACTTCGCCGAGTGCATCGCCGTGTCTATCCCAAGAAGAGCAAGGGGTAATAGTCGGAGTCAGAGTTGAATGTCAGAGCCCAATGGGTAAAACAAAAAATAATCCCTCATCGATGAGGCATAAGATAGCATGGTGGCATATAGCAACATGTTTGGATAGTTAGGATCCTCTTTTCGCGCGCCCCCCGCGCCGCCAAAATTTTGACAACCAGAGTTTACTCACCGAGCTTGGTATCTACCGATATCCGGAACGACATAGTTTCAATGCCGTTAGTCAATGCAATGAGCTGTGTCTGAAACCTCATTCGTGCCTAAAAGGATGAGGGGAGGGGCCGCTTCAAGGTGGGTTTGGGTAGGCCTATTTTTCTGTTGAAAAGACATGTCGGTCAGCCACAGGCCGTGTCGAGTTGTGAGACCTGAAATACATTAGTCAGGAGATGGGGGTCTATCTTCGAATAGCTGAACCCAATGGTGATCTCCGCGCCCATGATAGCTCATCTGTAGGTTGATGGTTGGAGCTAACCTCTGAACTTAGGCTGAACCAACGAAAGCCAAGACAGGAGAACGTTGAGGTTTATTTTGATAGGTTAGATTGATAGATAAGAATCGCGTTAATTCCCTCTCGTCATGGACATGACCTCTCGAACAAACGAAATACTTGTCATGACAGTCACACCAAAAATAATTCATCGCCTGCCTATACAGGAAGGGAGCTGACCCTTGAGGCGTATCAAGCCATGAGGCTGCTCAACTCGTTACTTATATACAATAGTAACATAAACCTCGACCCAATCGTAACAGCATGCCCTGTCAAGCAACTGACTGATTGGATTCGAAGCCAAGCAAAGTTTCACAACCGTTGTTGAGGGCGTTACGAAACAAGGTCAGGCCCAATGGTCAAAAAAGGAACGAGTAAAGATTTCATTCGTTGGAGAGGGCGCTTCATGTCTCCAACTCGGGCTGTTGGCACCAGCCAAATGCCCTGCACAGGGTGACTCAACGATTTGTTAAAGGGACAGTCAGCATCTGAGCGGGGGATTGTCATGGCGTTGTTGCGCGTCTAGAGGCGAAAGAGTGTTGATCATGACTGGGAAGAGATACGCAGCCATTTAGCATTGATGGATTTTGTATGATAACCCACCCTTGAAATAATCTACTGGCTAAATTTACAAGTCCGTTTGGCAGATGTTTTCCATTGCAGTTCGCCAAACAATAGAGGAGCTGCAGTAGTGGGCGGAGTGCTTTGCCCCGAAAGGCCCGGCCGCTACAACAATTACTTGATCCCTGTCTGTACATAAAAGCCACCTAACGATAGCGGGGTCGAGGTTTTGGTGGGGGAGAGCTGCGACGTAGGTATAGAGGAGGGGGCGACACAACAGCTTGGACTGTAACAGACGGAAGTCGGGAAGCCATGATAATAATAGTAAACAAGTTTCTATTTGGAGATTTGTTTGAAACGTGATAACAAAGCTATAACCTTTAATAATTATAGACTTTTTGTTTCTAAATTTGGACAATTCTAGGGTTTGTTACATGTATCTGACTTTGATCTTGCACGGGAAGCGGGGTGGCAGAGCTCCCCATAATTCTGAACCAGATCGCCAGAACGAGAGAAGAAAAAAAAGAAAAAAGTAAAAAAAAGAGCTCCTCCTATGGATCTCAACCACGGGCAAAAACAAAGCTCAGACTGTGTAATCCATGCTAAGTACATGTGAGGCAAGTACTCCGTAGCGCTACTCCTGGCTTGGCTCCCTACCCCTCCAGTCATGATGGCTGCAAATTTCTTGGGGGAGGTACACATGTTTGTTGATTGGGGAGGAATGAGTAAAGTACCCTGGGCTTGAATGAAAGCGGTAGGAGGTAGGTAGAGGGAGGAATTTAGCCTTGCCTTGTCTTGGCCGTAGGTTTGCTGTAATATTTTTTGTCTTTATTATCATCACCACACCAACTCTACTTCCTTCTCCTCTCCTCTTCCTTTCTCTCTCTCTCTTCCTCATCTCTCAACCTTTCTTGACCTTCGACGTCAAAACAGCTTTACCTCCACTCACCCCTCTACGCCTCGACCTTTGCGAGCCCCCCCTCCTTCGTCGAACGTATAATACTACCAGGAAGAGCGCACGTTCCTCTGCCTCTTCTGATCATATCATCCCTTTGGATTATTATCGTACGGTGCAACACTCGTACAAAGATATCCATATCCCCTTTGTAAGTCGACATGCTACCGTTGCTTCTGTGCTGCACCTAGATGGAGACGGTTGGTGTGGCTTGGGCCCTGAGATCCCGCTCTTCTGCGCTTCTCTGGCAATGGAGATAGGGAAATATGTGGCAATTCCGGTTTTGGCAGATGCATTTCTGGTCTTGTTTCCGGACCTGCTTCAGAATGTCGTTTGTTTTCGACCCAGAAATTACGAACCGCCGGATTTGTTCTCGGTTCTTCTGGCCCGATTAGCGACAAGTCTGACGATTCTTAACTCGGCCCATCTATTGAGCTCATGGGTCATCCTGTGTCCTTCTCACTAGCCAAACCAGCCGTTTTGCGTCGCGCCGAATGCTCTGCCCACCAAATTACCACGCCCCATCCCTATCGCCTTTCACACCACGTCACTTAACGTCAGATCCCACGTTAGCCCCCCATGCCTTTTCTATACCTCACGAAAGAGTCTCCGTTGGCCTGCATAACAAGTGTCCGCAGAACAGCCTGATATCCATCCCTGTTATCAGTAGTGGGATCTACAATCGTTCGATCAATTGAGATATATATGTGTGCTGGTTGTCCAATCTGCACCACACCTGTTGTCTCATCATCTTCATTCCTTTCGCAGCCAGAGCTACCCCGCCAAGCTCTTCTCTCACAAACAACTTGCTAACCACATTCACAATGCCTCAGAAGTCAGAAAACCAAAACAAAAGCGTCATGGCTACTACCGCTCAGGACCACCTCGAATTCGGTGGCAAGATCTCATGGCTTGCTTCCCTCGACACCGCTTTCCGACCTGAGCGCAACTACCGCCGCTCTTCCATCATCTGCACCATTGGCCCCAAGACCAACTCTGTCGAGGCCATCAACAAGCTCCGAGATTCCGGTCTTAATGTTGTTCGCATGAACTTTTCTCACGGATCATACGAGTACCACAAGTCCGTCATTGACCATGCTCGTGAGTCCGAGGCCACCCACGCTGGCCGCAACGTCGCCATTGCCCTCGACACCAAGGGTCCCGAGATCCGAACTGGTAACACTCCCGGCGATGAGGACATTCCCATCAGCGTCGGACACGAGATGAACATCACCACCGACGATGCTTATGCTACCGCTTCTGACGACAAGAACATGTTAGTGGCCCAGTAATGTCGTATCTCTTCCCTGCTAACTCTTTCAGGTACGTCGACTACAAGAACATTACCAATGTCATTGAGCCCGGCCGTATCATCTACGTCGACGATGGTGTCCTTGCTTTCGATGTTCTCAAGATCGTTGACGAGAAGACTATCCTTGTCAAGGCCCGCAACAACGGTGCTATCTGCTCCAAGAAGGGTGTCAACCTGCCCAACACTGATGTCGATCTGCCTGCCCTTTCCGAGAAGGACAAGGCCGATCTGAAGTTCGGTGTTGAGAACAACGTCGACATGGTCTTTGCTTCATTTATCCGCCGCGCTCAGGATATCTACGACATCCGTGACGTCCTCGGCGAGCAGGGCAAGCGCATCCAGATCATCGCCAAGATCGAGAACCGACAAGGTCTCAACAACTTCCGCGAGATTCTCGAGGCCACAGACGGTGTCATGGTGGCCCGTGGTGATCTCGGTATTGAGATCCCCGCTGCTGAGGTTTTCGCTGCCCAGAAGAAGCTCATTGCCATGTGCAACCTTGCCGGCAAGCCTGTCATCTGCGCCACTCAGATGCTCGAGTCCATGATCAAGAACCCCCGCCCCACCCGTGCCGAAATCAGCGATGTCGGTAACGCCATTACTGACGGTGCTGACTGTGTCATGCTTTCCGGTGAGACGGCCAAGGGTAGCTACCCCTCCGAGGCCGTCAAGGAGATGCACGAGGCCTGTCTCAAGGCTGAGAACACCATCCCCTATGTCTCTCACTTCGAGGAGATGTGCACTCTCGTCAAGCGCCCCGTCAGCACTGTCGAGTCCTGCGCCATGGCCGCTGTCCGTGCCTCTCTCGATCTTGGTGCCGGTGGTATCATTGTTCTCTCCACCTCTGGCGAGTCTGCCCGCATGCTTTCCAAGTACCGCCCCGTCTGCCCTATCTTCATGGTCACCCGAAGCCCCACAACATCTCGATTCGCTCACTTGTACCGTGGCGTCTACCCCTTCCTATTCCCCGAGCAGAAGCCCGACTTTGCTCAGGTCAACTGGCAGGAGGATGTTGACCGCCGAATCAAGTGGGCTGTCAACAACGCTCTTGAGCTTAACGTCCTGACCCCCGGCGACACTGTCGTCGTTGTCCAGGGCTGGAAGGGCGGCATGGGTAACACTAACACCCTCCGAATTGTCAAGGCCGACCCCGAGCACCTCGGCATTGGCCAGCTTCAGTAAAGAAAAAAGTCTCTTAGGATGAATCAGGAGTGATGGGGAATTGTTTAATGCGCAAATTAATGATAGACAGGTCAATGATTGTTTCCAAGGTCAGGGTACTGGATTACGAATAAGTCACGTAAGAATAAACAGGGCAAGACCCTTTACACCATTTTGGACATTAGTGATGCAAACCGTGCTTGAAATATGTGTGAATATTTGGCAATGTCACTATTATCTGATAGCCTTTATGAGGGCAAGCTGTAAGCTGAATTCTGGTGCTATGTTGTTGGAATGACAGGTGTGATCTTGGTCCAAGACCTGCCTTCTAGACCATGTAACATGTAGACAAGGATTAGAAAACCGAGCTACAAAGGACCCTTAAGCAGGGTTTCGATCTCTAAATACAGAGTCGTATCACTACCCTGGCCTCAACGATGAGACGTGATAAGATGGTTGGCGTTTTGAGGTCTATGCCAGACATGGTCTGATACTGCTTCAGCAGATTCTTATGTGATTTACTGTTTTGAGACTCATCTGTCGGCTTTTAACTGGGCCCCAAATACTAGACAAGGATGTTGTTTTAGTATAGGAGTCTCGTGAAGTGGGCATGGCCTCTTGCTATGAGGGATGTTATGATGAAACCGACTTATTTATGCTTTCTTTGATCAACTGTTTGTGTGTGCTGTATGTTACTTAAATAACAAGGCAAGATGCCGCGCCAACACTTATTTAGTGCAAAGATAGGCAAACGTACAGATAGGTCTATGTAGTGTGAAAGCTGAGAATATGCTGAAGGACCTGTTTATCATGTGCTACCTATGATGTTGGTGGGATTTATTACATCGCAACGTTCCAACAGGTCAGGTCGAGCCGCTGATATTGCATTCTATGGATAGCCCAACGAGCTGCCATACATATTTCTTTGTGCACCGATCAGTAAGATATCTGCCGTTCCTTGTTTATATATTCTATTCTCATCTTTAGTACGCTATGGTTATATGTCTTGAGACAGTTGTCATTAACTCCAGGCTGGGGAGCATCATCAATTTGCCAGTCACACAACGACAGCAGTTTTGGAGTAGAATGTATGTTATTTGTCGTCGGCATGTGAAGATAGTTGCCTCCGGATGTCAACTAGGAATAAGAAGATGACTGAGTAACCCATATCTTATGTCGCCATAGCTGAATCCTCTGGAAGGCAATTTCTGTGCAATCTCAGATTCAAAGTCTACAAGAGAACCGCGGGGGAAATGCCCCTTCACAAGATCATCGAGCATCTCCGCATGTCCCCCAACGCGACGGATATAACCAGGAAATATCCCGGTCGAGACATCATGAACTCGGCCGAGACAAAGGTCCTCTGCATAGTCGGGTGCCCCTGTCCAATGAAATTAAACAAGCCCCATGCGAAAAGACCCTTTGCGAAAAGCAAGGTCCTCTTGGGTTTAGTGCAGACGGATAGTACAGCGGGTGTATAGCCCAAAGCGAGGGGATGAAGTGCATCGACCGAGGTTCGTTGCATCGGAAGAGGGGATCATAAACCAACTGATTCAGATAGCAACAAATTTACTCGTGTGGGCGAATTGAACCCTGGTTGCATTGAATCAGTTCAGGCTATAGCTTAGCAGCAATGGATAACACACCCAGAGGTTTTGGTCGTCTTCTCTCGCGATCATTTTTCTCCTTTCATATTACTCGGTTTCCACTTCTCTACCCACACTGGACATTTTGACTACGATTATTTGATCAATCGCAAATAGAAACGGTATCCTTGCTGAGACTCAACTTGTCCTTACGAGTCGAAGTTCAGTTTAACTACTATTGTCCTGTCCTGAGATCGTCCGACTACACAACAGCCTTCTCATCCCGCCGACTTTGGACACACCTTAGACCCTGATCATCTCGAGTGGAGAGGGACCACTGAATTACCTCTATTTTACGAATATTCGCGAAAACCCGGGGAAGTTGACACTGCGCGTTCGGATACGCGGAGTTACCCAAAGCGGAATTTCCACAGCTTCAACCAGAGTGTGCTTCCAGCATATTTCACAGCTGAATCATCCTCAAAATGAGTAAAGAAGACGACCAGACTCAAGAGTCTCATCCTCATCACCACCCCCTGACACGCGAACCGACACGAGAAGAGAAGACCCGCGAGGCCATAGCCGAGGGCCACGATGCCGATATCCCCAGCAACATTGGCTTCATCCCCACCGAAGCGGACGAGCAGCGTCGAAGGAGCAGTGTTGCTAGGAGTAGACGAGCCAGCCATGCGAGCAAAAGAGCAGCGTCTCCAGATCCAAACAAAGAGAGTGGCGATGTAAGAGATGAAGAGGAGGGTGCTTCGCAAACCCAGAGTGAGAGCGACATTGTCTGGTGGGATGGTGATAAGGACCGACAGAACCCGTACAACTTTGCGACATGGAAAAAGGTCCTCAATTGTTTTTTGGTATCGGCTTTGACATTTGTTACACCTTTGGCCTCGTGTAAGTGAATCTCATCCCATGTCTCAGTCACTGAACTAACCTGGTCACTCAGCAATGTTTGCCCCCGGTGTTCCACAGCTCATGGTCGAATTCGGCAGCAGAAGCCCTGAACTAGCATCTTTCTGTGTCTCAGTCTATGTGCTAGGCTTTGCAGCGGGCCCCATGATTTTCGCTCCTTTGTCCGAAATCTATGGACGTCAAATAGTGTATCACTGCTGCAACGTTGGTTTCATCGGTAAGATACACTCGCCTCTCATATGATCATCTTTGCTGATAGCCTCAAGTCTTTATCATTGCTTCTGCCAAAGCTCCTACCTTGAGCAGCTTCATAGCATTCCGTTTCCTCAGTGGCACATTTGGATCAGCACCCATTACGAATGGTGGCGGTACAATCGCCGATATGATAGTCCAGGAGAAGCGCGGCGCAGCCATGGCCATCTTCAGTATCGGACCTCTTCTGGGTCCCATCATCGGTCCTGTAGTCGGCGGTGTCGTGACTGATGCTCTAGGTTGGCGCTGGGTGTTTTGGATCATCGCCATCATATCTGGTGTCTTGTCGACTGTCTTTTTCTTCGCCTCCGAAGAGACCTACGCGCCTGTGATTCTTGCCCGAAAGACAAAGAGACTTCAAAAGGAAACTGGTAATGACCGTCTACGATCGAAACTCGATGCTGGATTGAGCCCGGCGGATTACTTCAAGCGTGGTATCTTACGTCCGTTCAAGATGCTTGCCTTTTCGCCCATTTGTATCATCTGTGGCGTGTACGTTGGTCTCGCCTACGCATACCTATATCTTCTCTTCACTAGTCTTACACCGCTCTTCATGCGCATCTACCACTTCAACACAGTCAACGCCGGTCTAACATTCCTTGGGTTGGGAGTTGGTAGCTTGATTGGCGTGGGCTACTTTTCCGTCTCAAGCGACAAATACATGAAGAAGAAGGCGGCCTTAGCTAAAGAGCAGGGCATCGTCGAACTATCTGAGATAATGAAGCCTGAGTATCGACTTCCACCCCTCAGATTCGGAGCTATTCTGCTTCCAGTCGGATTCTTCATCTATGGCTGGACTGCTGAGTACGAGACACACTGGATTGCACCTATTCTAGGAACATGTGTTATCGGCGTCGGAAACCTTGTCATTTTCATGGTAAGTAAACCAGAGGCCTACCCATACAGCCTGAAGCTAACATAACATAGTCTCTGCAAATGTATCTGATCGACACCTTCACCATCTATGCAGCTTCAGCCCTCGCTGCTAATGCTGTCATGCGATCCATCGCCGGAGCGGTTCTCCCTCTTGCTGGACTGCCCATGTACAACAAGCTTGGTATGGGCTGGGGAAATAGTCTGCTTGGATTTATTGCTGCTGCGCTGATTCCTGCACCATGGCTGTTCATCAAGTATGGCGAACATTTGAGAAAGAAGTTTGAGATTAAGAATTTGTAATGGGGGAATTCTCTTGGTCGGAACGGAGGAGAATACACATTTAGCATATTTTATTTAATAATGGCAATGAACTTACACCCATTCTTAGAGCTTCAGACAAGATACATGTACGAGTATGTACTTCAACAGCAACTGGTGATGCAGGCTTGTAACAGCCGCTGGTTTAAAACATGACTTGACACAACGGTAGTTGCTATCCTAAGTTGAGGACAATCTTTATAGTATTATTTATGTTATGTTTTATAATATCATGTAGACCATGATTTGAAGTATCATTTATTTGTATAAATGTTTAGACTAGTATTTAAACTGGTAGTCCATACGTGCGGGTGGTATCACCACGTTCTGGCATGAATTCTGACTTGGGGGTGTTCAAGGCCTTGCCAATTTAACACACAGCAAGATATGTCAGAACAGTCACGATCATCTGCTCCATCAATTGCCATCAACATAAATAAATTAATCGCTAAACTGACATTAGATCGGCTACATCCAATCTTGGCCGTCAAACAGGACATCAAGTCGCAAAATATCTCATTCATCCCTTACAAGCGGTGTCGGACCACAAACTCACCAGGTGCCTGGTAAGTAGGGACCTTCATCTCAAGAGCCTCGCCAGAGTATCCGAGGTCCTCAGCAACAAGCATAGCACACTTCTCACCAATGAGCAGAGCAGTAGAGTACGTGTTGCAGCCCACGTTGTCGGGGCAGATGGACAGATCAGCAACCTTGAGTCCCTTGACGCCGTGGACGTTGAGTCTCTCGTCGAGGACACCGTGCTTAACGATGCTGTTGCCCTCCTTGGGAGCCATGGAGCAGGTTCCAAGGGAGTGCCAGGTAGACTCGGTGTGGCGCTTGACCCATTCTGTGAACAGTTAGTGACTGCAACGCAGTGACTGATAGCATAAGTGACTTACCCTCAACAGCCTTGATGTCCTTCTCGCTATACTTGAGCTCCTCTCGGATATGAGCCTTGTTGGAGTTGAGGATGTTGGCGGCTGGCAAGCGGTCTGCCTCGGGGAGAGGAGAAGACCAGCTTCCGTGGCCGATACCAGCGGTAAGGTTACCGGGGAGGGCGTATGCCTTGGTGGTCTGGAGGTCGAGATCATGAGCACGGGCGGGACTATCATAGTCAAAGAAGGGGTGCTAGGCAAGTCAGTAAAAGGTCGAATAGTGAGTTAGGAGATTGACGTACCATGTTCTCGACTTCGCCGGCGTATGCGTCCATGCGGCGAGCAGTCTCACGCGACTTGATGTATCCCCAGACCATAGGAACCATGTCTCGCTCATCGTTCATCTAGTCTTGTTAGTACACTTGAAGCAAATTATAAATGGGGTTGGCTTACGAAACCAGTATCAAAATCGGGAGTGTCATAAGGATCAGCACTCTTGATGTGAGTGAATCCACGAGAGAAGGGGTACTCGAGGAAATGGAACATGGAGAAGAACTTTCCAGGAGGCCTTTTTTCTTGTTAGTCTTCATACATCTTGACGCATCAGAGAGGGACTTACATAAGCATGTGGTCGCCGAAGAAACCAGCAATCACAGAGTAGTGCATGACGGGCTTGTCAGGCTTGTTCTTGAAGTAGGACTTCCATCCGTCGGTGAAATGAGGAGTGGGCCACCTCTCAAACTCCTTGAGTTCCTGCTCAGTAGGTCGGATCTTGACGCCGGCCTCGATACCGTTGGTGGCAAGCGGTCCAGTACCCTTCAAATTCCATTCGTCAAATACTTTCTGTGTCTCTAGTTAGTTCCTGCCATTCATTGTCATATTGAGAGTTGTCTTACTTTTTGAACTTCGGGGTCTCCACGAACGAAGTCGTCGAAACTCTCGGTTTCGGGCTTTGCCCGGTAGACAGAGAAGGTCATGTAATGATCCTGGAAGTTCAAACCGACACCAGGAAGGTCGACCTTGGGCTCAACACCAGCAGCACGAAGCTTCTGGGGGTCACCGATACCAGAGCGCTGGAGGATCAAAGGCGATGAGAGGGTACCACCGCTAACAACTATCTGCTTCCTGGCACGGAAGGTTCTTGTCTGGACCTGATTCGGGTGAAGAGGCTTGGTGGGAACGGTCTGGACACCAACGGCACGGCCATTCTCCATGATGATCTTGTCGACCTTTGTGTTGCAAGCCAGGTACAAGTTGCTGTGCTTGGCACGAGTCGAATGGATGTAGGCATGAGCAGAGTCACTTCGACGGCCCGTGTCTCTGTTGATCCACTTGAGCCAGTGCTCTGCGCCATGGCCGGTGCTGAGATCCTCGAGGTCATCGACGAAGGGGATGCCCTGAGAGTCGGTAGCTCGGAGGAAGTCATCCTTGATAGGGTACGTGTAGTTTCCAAACGAGACCTTGATTGGGCCCTCAAAGCCGTGAACTTCTGGGTTGGTAGAGTGACGCTGGTAAGTTTCATGCTTCTTCATAAGCGGGAGAAGTTCCTGAATATTTAGTTAATGGGGATGCTCTTGGTTGACAGTGGTATTCAGACTTACAGCAGTACTCCATCCCTTGGCCTGGAAGTCATCGTCTAGACCCATATTAGTAATTGTTCCCAAGTTGATATAAATTTACCTACAATCTGAGGCACTGGCGCGAGTGTACATCATAAAGTTAATGGAAGAACCACCTCCGAGGATGTGAGCACAGGGAACTGTCGCTTCTCGGCCAGCGAGATGCTTGCTGGGACGAGACTTGTAAAATGAAGCAGTCTTTGAATCAAGCTTCATGTTACGAGGGAAGATTCCAGGCCGATACACCTTTTATTGGTTAGACAACGTGTAGGAAGACTTGGATTTCCGTTACTTACCCACGGATTATTCAAATTACTCTCACCAGCCTCGATCAACAGGACCTTGAGGTTGTGATCGAGGTTGGCAAGTCTGCCAGCAACTACACAGCCACAAGAACCACCTCCGCATACGATAATGTCAAACTCCTCGGGCAGCGTGCCCTGGTGGCTCGCGTACGAGTTGGAAGACGCCATGGTGAAAGTTTATTGAAGAAATCGATAGAGAGATACTCTGCCCGAGAGCGGCCGTTGAAGAAATGGGTCGAGAGATACTCTGCCTAAGAGTGGCCATCGAGGAAGCGGACGACACCAAGCTTATTTATACATACATCGTGAGATTGAGTATCATTACAAACAGGGTATATCGATCCAAACGCAAGCCTAGATGCCGAATGAACGCCGAAGTATGTGTGCATGTCCAACGGATGCTGGCAGGAGCATCATCAACATCTGCGAACCCCTCTCGATGAAGATTGCGGGCACCAATAGGCAAATGCATCATATAGTCATCTGCAATAATAGCACTGTGGATAATGGTTTCATTGTCTGTCAATCAGTTCTTGGGGGTTGT
Source organism: Fusarium graminearum PH-1 (assembly GCF_000240135.3). NCBI lineage: Eukaryota > Fungi > Ascomycota > Sordariomycetes > Hypocreales > Nectriaceae > Fusarium > Fusarium graminearum. Next base: position 3,786,420 of record NC_026477.1, read on the forward strand.
TGTGATACTCTTGGGAGGAGCTGTTGCTTGGCCTGCATATCCAGGATATCATCTGCTTTGCCGCTTGGCCCTTCGGGTTAACGGTACCCGGATGACTGGTATCTTGCTCTATGAAGAGAAAGCTTATACAAGAAATAAAGAAGTTTAGGGGTTTTAGTTTCCAATTGATTGAGTGACAGAATCAATTGATGTTGTCGAGTTCCGTGATATCCGGACGCCATATTCTTGATATTCAACAAGTCACAACCAGCTCACAGACAATGCACAGACATTCTGACTCGCAAATGGATATCCGATCTTCAGTCTTATTCCCCCCGCCGGATAAGTAAAGAAAAACAAGGTCTCTGTCTGCCTGCATGTGCATATACATACTGTACAGTGTAGTGCAGTCACCTTGATCAGGCAATTTCCATACTTCCCTTGTCCCGAGGCAGACCAAACTGCTAAGGATCGACATTCAACCAACCAAACTCTCGAGCCAAGACTTTGTTGCTGTTGCATGTCAGATTACGACGCTTCCCCAGCTTTAACGGGCGTCGACATGTCAAAGCTACCCTTGTCAGAGCTATCCTATTCCAGAGCTACCCTTGTCGAACACGACACTGCATGCCTAAAGGACAGAATTACTTAGATATTTTATGCCACGTCTGATCCACTGTTGGACTCTTTATTTCCTGTATCGTTAAGTATAAAACCCCCAAACATTGAACCCCCATATGTCTTGTTCCCGGGCAAATAGGATCGACGTTTACTACACCCGGACTCCCCCATTGATGTGCACTACCCCAGACAGACTAAACTAGACAGCTTCGAAAAGTGCGGGGAAAGGTCAGGCCAAGAGAAGCGAAGAGGCCAAAGTCCTCATGAGGTTTCGGCATTGACGTTATGAGACGATGATGAACAAAGAGAGACTAGCTCTGTAGCTTCGCTTACAGGAACAGGGTTGGTTCAAATAGCTTCCCCGCAATCTAACCATCGTTGTCTTGGAATTCCCAACTTATATCAGTGTCTATTTCTGGCCCTCGAACTGATTGATACATCATCTTCCAAGGATGAAAAATACGGGTCATGATAGACATAAAAAGTGACAAAAAACATACAACAGCGGGGATTCGCTGGTCGTCACCGACCCAACTACTAATCCGCCCCTTACCAGCTTATCTATGGGAGAGCGGACGGGATCCCGAGTTCTCTGATAGGTATGGTCGTATGTGAAAGCTTTGATCTCAAATGGCAATTATATCCCCAGAGATCTAACACTGTTTCACCGATGAGCTCCACCAGAGGAACGGTAACCATAAGCCTTGGATATCCCACGTCGGTGTGTTGCACTATAGATTGATAGGTTTGTTATTCCAATCCTAAACTGGACAGCTGCAGTGCAACGCTGCAGTGCGTCCGCGTAAGCAGCGGAGAGGAGTCTCCCAAAGTGCACTGTAGCATCATCTCATGTTCCAGTGAGATGGCTAGGAAGCAATACGATACTTGACATCCCAACTTGGTGTGCAGGAAATAAATAAACCAATCATGGGTCTTATGATAGCACAGAGTTGCCAATCTATTTCGTCTCTCATGGTGCAAGACTCGTCTTCTGTGTTCTAGATGGATGGTAGAATGTCCCTTGGCTGTGCTCGGTTCCTGCGGATTGTCTCAGGTCCACAAGTCTCGTGGTATCGATCAAGGTTTGGGCCATACAAAGTCAATCGCAGTTACACGAGCCGAACAGCCAACAGCTACAGGCCGCAAAGTTCCAATCATCAGGGTCTACCCCGAGGTTCCCTCGTTTCCCCACGGGGTAAAGCAAGGGGTCCCTGGCACGCCGGGCTATCAATCAATGACATTCAAATTCATACCGTGTGCTGTATACCCATCCTCCTGGTATTGGTGGACAAATGAACACTGACTGCCGAGATGCATGAGAATGAGAGCAAGTTTAAACGAGTGGAAGACCCCGGCTATATCATGGGAATAGACATCCGAAAGCAATACCAAGTGAGATAACATATCCTTTGTGCTATTGAATCACAATGAGTGTGTTGACAACTCTAGGGCCACTCGTTTGATATTTCAACCATAGAGTGACCACTATTTCCATTTCTCAAGCCCAATTTCAACGGGTATAAGGAGGGCTTCCAGGCATCTCCTGATAAGTAACTTGATCCGCTGCAGAACTAGGATACTGTCCAGTCCAAGTTGAAACAGGACTGCTTGGGCTCTGTGCCGTCATTGTAGATCCACGCCACTCAGTTGTGGTAGGTGAGGCGACTCCAGGTTTCGGATAGTTCTGATTCATAGGGGGCACGCTATCCCCCGGAGTCTGGGGAATGTTATGCTGCGGAACCACAGCTGGTTGAACTTCTTGAACAGGAGGGGGATTTTCGTTTCTCCTGTTCTTCCGGAGAACCCATAATACTCCAAGGACTAGGAATGAGAGCACGAGGAAGCCGCCGATGGAACCACCGACTATGGCTCCAACATTGGTTTTAGATCCACCACTACCAGTCTCTGTAGTCTCTGTAGGCTTGGGTTCACTACTTCCATTGGGATTCGACGTATCTGTAGGCTCTTCGTTTCCAGTCGGTGATGTGTCCGTTTCGATAGGTCCCAACGTCGTAGTCGCGTCGAGAGCAAATGTTGTTGTTGAGAAAGTACGATCATCCTGGTTATTGTAGGTGAAAGATACGCTTTGGAATCTTGCCATACTGCGGGATGAACACTTGAAGGCTCGGATGCCAGAAGGATAAGCATACGTTCCACAGTACGGGGCCGATCTATCGGTGCTGTTCATCGTCAGTATGGCACGCTCAAGTGGCATAGTCAACTAACCAGAGAAGATTGTAAGTATTCTCCTGACAAACGTCGTCACAAGACTCAGTATTCAGAGCATAATCTCTGTCATAGCACTGGAGATACGCAGCTGTGCCGCAGACTATGGCGGTAATGTGAGCCAGTTCCCAGCTGCACCGGGCTCCGTTTGCACAAGTAATTGCATTTCCAGGTGATCCTGATAGGAAGCCACAAGTTGAATCAGGACTGACGACGACTGTCAAGGTTGTTTCGACTGTGGAAGATGCTTGCCGTTTTCCAAGGTCCAGGTGCTTCAGGGCCTGAAAGTCGAACATGGGAGTTGGTGCAGGCTGATAGATGTACCCAGCTTCTGGCCGCTTGGTAGCTTCAGATATGGCCAAGGCATTGGTCCATACAGCATAGAAGCAAAGTGAAAGCCCGGAGTACAGGATTCGATTCATGATGGTATTCCGTCTTCAATCAAGAGTCTCTAGGCGTGACTATGGGAAGAAAGACGAAAGACATCTCGAGCGGGGTTTGTTCTTCCTTTAGCAGTTCCAGCTGAAAAACGCCATGTTGAAAATCACAGCCCGGACCCTTGTTGTGTGAGAAGGTTGATTGGTGCCAAGGATAAGGCGTTCTGGTAGTCTTATTCTGAAAGTCATGGGAAAACGCCTGACCTGATGTCTCAGCTGGACAGAGAATTAAGAGAACAGCTGTTGTCAATATAGGCTTGATTAATGTCTTTTCTTATCGTGATGGAATAGATCCAAGTAAATCATCTTTCAAGACTTACTAGCATGTTTACTTCCAACGAAGAAGGCGAAGATGACCCTAGATCAACAGTGAAATCCCGAATCTTAGTGTGTTGTAGGACTTGAGCTGAAAACAACCCTGTCGTGTTGGTCCAACAGCCATGCATGGCGTACACATCATCCACCTGATTTGTCTTAGGGTTACGGAATACACTTCAGCCTTTTATTGAAAACAATATGTGCCAAGAAATAGGTGCGCAATAACAGCAGGGTTTCAAGAGCTGAAGCAAAACCTAAACTCCTAAAATCGAGAGTATCAGGGATAAACTATCTAAAGGCTTAGTCAAAAATATCATCAACGGCCTTAATAATCATAAACAGTATGCTTTGAGCGACTAAGCATTTGGATGAGGACAGTCGTCTGATATGTGTTTCCAAAGACAACTCGTCAACTTTCGAATTTCAGAGCTCAGATGTGTACATATGCAGTTTGTATTATAATATTTATCGAAATATTGACCGTCCCTTATCCATGCTCTCATTATCTTCGTCCCTTCTCTCGATATAGCTTACAGATATATCTGTAGTCGTTAAAATTTCATCCTCCGAACCCAAGTATTTTCTCTTGCTTATCTGGTGATCCACAGCCCTATTCATATTGCTATGCTCGCAGTCATTGGACCTTGATAAATCTCCGTCACTTTCGAAAGCCTCCAACCTTAGACCGTGCAAAGTTTGATTTCCGCGCTGCAAACCGATTCCATCATTGCCCTTTGCCACCTCAACGAGACGATTCAGAAGGTGGAATTCAAGCTTCAGCTTGATGCTGTAGACAATCGTTTTGTAAGCCGTCTGAAAGTCGTAAAAGTCGGCAAACTCGAGGACCAAAATTGGTATGTCGAGTAGTATTATCACGATATTGACGATAAGTAAATGCCTGCGCATTCTCTGGACGCCTTTTCCATGTAATAGTCCTTCAGTGCCGAAGAAGGAAGAACAGGCTTTGATGTAAAGTGTCGAAATGATGAGTTCCTGGAAGAAAAAGACGGTGACTTGAATCTTCTCGTATATCTGATATGGATGAACCCAAGGATTCGAGTCGCTGCTGTTGGCGCCATACATGAGAATGATGATGGGAATGTGCATGACCACGACGTTTGTGATGATCATGGCCAGCACGAGCCTGAGACAGAATTGGTTCCAGCATATGAGATGAAGTCGAGAGTATAAAACGAGCGATTGGCCTGTCACCATCAGAACCCAGCCCACAGAGATAAGCGAGATGTATAAAATAAAGTTGTCCGATGAGCAAAGGTTTTTAAGTAAGAAGCCGATGGTATGCGGTGCAATGCCGTTGGTAGCGGCCATGAAACTCCAGAAATAGAGGCTCTTTCGGGTTTTGAATGTCGTGAAGATAGCCAGGTTCAGTTCCAGGACGTTGTAGAGGGAAATACCCATGCACACGGCAATGGGTAGCAGATATGAGGGTTCATGATAGTCCTCGCGTCCAGAATAGCCCATACTGACTGCAAAGAGGACGCCTTCAAGGCTTCAAGTTTGGTCTGGGGATCATAATGAGAACCTCGAAAGAGGTTGAAGAAACGGAAAAGAGGAGAAGATACATCACATTTGATGAACCGAGGAACCGTTTTGCAAGCCCCGTTATTACCGGGATTCATTTACCCCAGACGCTTGTGCTAATGAGAAGGTGGCTTGTTTGGTGAGAGTTGACTGGTCATTGTAATTAATCCTTCATTTTAGGTGTGGTCAGTCCTGAGCCGTGGTCTTGGGTGTAATCTTGCCGTCGAGCCAAGACAGGCTAATTAAACTAGAGCGTTGGTGTCGTTTTTATACGGTTGATGTTGACGATATTTCACCACATGGTCTGTTCATGATATACCAGGAATTCATTCAAGGTTTCTCTTTACATGTTTTCACTTTAAGTTTCGATTCATGTCAAAGATCAACCAAATCGATACAATAAAGGGGCAAAAGGATCATCGGTACTCTATCGACAAAAAGACCTTACCCCTGTCGATGGATGCTACTAATTTCGCTTGGACTTTGGTCGCGGCAACACACCCTGTCACTTCAGAATGAATCACTAAAACAAGGCGATTAATATGCATTTCTTAATGGTGGAACTGTCCTTGGCAATGATGAGGCTGATACACATCTGACGTGATATTCGGTTGAATGGAGGGTCCAAGCCCAAACTAATACAACAGTTCTGAACTGCCGACAATCCTGTCTCTTTCTCAAAAAGCCTGTCATAGTCAACCTCGGCTCAACTCCAAACGATGAGCCTACAATGCCTTCTTGTCAATCCAGCTTACATAGCCAAACTTGCCCTCTGGCGTTTGGAATACATCCTTGGGAGATTTATAAGGCTTCGCCTCCTTATCAGTCAAAACCTTTGTAATTCCACCGTCCTTCAGAGCCGTGACGTTATACCCAGGACCGTGGTCGTTCCACGTAGCCATGAAAGTGTAGTTGTCCACGCGAGGCGTGGCTGCGCTCCATTTGATATATCCTGCTGGGAGGATAACACTGTCAAGATAGGATTGCATAAAGATAGACTTGTGTTGCGAATTCCACGGTCGTCCCAATGGACATTTCCCGACCATATCCTTGGCAATAGTGGAGTTTGATGGAATGACCTGAGAGTTGTCGATGTACACGCCGTATTTGTTGGTAAAGGTTGTGTTAGATTTCAGCCAGCGAGGAGAGAAGTTCACTGAAGGATATTCTCAAGTAGCAATGTTTCCTAATTAGTGAGGGAGGTCATTGGATCGGTCTTCTCGAGGGTTCTGGATTTATTTCCAGACGACCGTTTGTGTTAACAAGGTCATTGGAAATGTAGAAACAACTAAATCTAGGGGGTATGTACACGGGAGTGGCTCCTTCCTCACCAGTCTGCGTTTTTGGTTTTGGGAAGGAAGGAGCTCCTAGGTGCCGTCTGTGTCTGGGAGTCAGCTACGCCTAACTGTCCATACCTACTATGTATCCCAAGAAATTCGTCTTTTGACGTATCTACAGTAGCGACTGCCAGTTGATACATCATGTCTGCCAGCTCTGTTGATCCTTCCAGCGTCGCTAGCGCCATTCCCGATGAGGACTGGGAATGCCCTCAAATTTCCCCGCCACCACCACCGCCTTCCCCGCCGCCTTTACCAGTCTGTAAGCAGACTCTGGTTGAGAATACTGTCTACAAAGACAATATCTTGGCCCGCCCTCCCGATTCTTGTAAGATATTTTTGATTTGTTTGAGCTAACTTTGAGCTAATCGTTTTTAAAGAGGTAGATATCGAAGAAGAGGCCGAGTTTGAGCTTGGTGTCTTCGAGGAAAGAGCTCGTCAAAGACGATTCGGGCATCTTGTAGCCCACCTGCCATACTCCAAAGTAGATTGGGGTATTTCTATACAGAGCTTGAAGGCTGGAGGTTTCTGTCTTATCCCTGAGGCTAGATGCAACGGCGTTGGGACCAAGGGGAAAAAGGTTTTGGTGGAAAGGCTAAGAGAGCACCTTACAACTACTATTCACTTGGTAAATCCTTCACACCCTATTATGTTCTCTTGTTTTAACTTAAGTCTACTTGCTAACTTGCAATCTCTTTGCTAGAAACATGAAGAACAGGTTGCAAATGCCGCTGAGGAAACAATAGCTCCTCTCCGCGAGCCTAAATTTGTTATGGTTCGTACTATGAACATCGAGTTCGTGGATCCTCCTGGTCTTGCTTCCTCGTCAGTGAGCGATGATATGGAAGGGGAACTGACAACCCCTGTCGACTCTGATCGACAAATCCCCGATTCTCAAGAGGACCCTTTCGACTCTTTTGATTTCTTTAATTCGTTTGTTATCCCCGACTCAACTGCACATTCAGACGAGGACCTTGGCTGAGGATATGTTAATGAATAATCCCTTAAGCGGTAGATAGGAAGCTCAGTATAAGAAACTACTAGTATATTAGGAGATACTAGACTGAATCTATACTATCTAAGGGCTAGAAGTATAAGGGATGTGCATTGATATGTATTGAGATAATCATTGAGGTAATCTTGTGGATTGATTGAAGGTCTAAGTTAAAGGACTAAACAAACAAGAAGAAGATATACATATATGTATGATGTGATTACATGATCGTACTTGTGATTTCACATTTAAAATTAATGGCTGCTGTAGGATCTGATATCACTAAGTCAAACTTGATGTTGTAAGGGAAACGTAAGATCTTTCATCCCAAGTAAATACGCGTGACCAATATCCTGTATGAATCACAGCTGAACAGCAGGCAACCAACCTGCAGGATGGGATGAACACGCGTACTGAGTCACATTCATTGCCAAGTACTGACTGTCTCTTCTTCCATTCTTTCTTCTACATACATTTCGACGATTCCTAACAGCATTCCAGGCGCCTTGAGTGAGACAGAGCTATTGATATCGTCGACTCTACACCGATACCGTGAGTTCCGCCACTTCATACACACCATCATTTCCTCGGAGAGCAATACATGCTGACAGGTGCCAGTGGCGAGATGAGCCATCAGAACATCAACATGCAGCCTGCAGGCAATGGCATTCAGCCCACGAATACGACTGCCATGGTTATGACCGGCTCTTGGTCAGTTGACGACACAAAACCGACTGTCCAAGCGGCCTTCCGCAACAAGATCCCCCAACGGTTCAAGACAAATGGCATCTTCGAGATTGCGGCGGGTGAAGAGGGTCTTTTAGTTGACGTCAAAGGTGAATGGGGTCGAGCTTTCTTCTATCGAGGCCAAATACAGATTCCTGGTAAGTTTGTCAGATTCCAAAGCTAGTAGCTAAACTGAGCTAATATCGTGGAAAGTTATGGTTCCTATGAATCGTGTCAAAACAGGTGCTAAATGGCTTCCATTCCACGACAAGCTCGCTCGCACAGAACTAATCAACCCGGACATTAACCAGAACGTCCAACAGACTGGCGACACCGTTCTAAACAACTATGTCCGGACGCTCTGGACCACTCTGCGCCAGAACACACACGCACTGAAAGCACTTAGTCTCTCAGAAAAAGATGGTCGTGCTGTATTCGGCAACAACTTCGTAAACAACGTGAACCTCATTACGCAAGGGTTTACAGATCGTTCAAGACAGCTCTTCTCTAATGGCACAGCCACTCTCGACCAAATCGCTCTACTCCCTCGAGTAACTCCAACTTGGCCAGCTTCAAGTGCCAGATGCATATACATTCGCTTGTATCGACGACGGGATGGCAGCATTGTTTATTATGCTATTTACGTCGGCCAGACTACCCAACAGGCCTGGTTGAGGAACGGACAGCACAACAGAGTAACTCACAGAAACTCACCTCACTATAATGTTGCACGACGATCAGCACCAGAGGATCGCCTGATGATTCCAATCATGGTTTGGGATAGAAACCAGGCTGTTTCAGTCGAGGTTCTCAACATGGCCGAGCAAACGGTGCTTCTTATGTTCAACACTTACAACAACTGGGTACTAAGTAACGGATTCCGCGCTTTCGGCATTAGCATCCATAATCAAGCCATGCTTTTGAGAAGTGTCAGCGCCTCAGCCCGATCGGCTACTAATTGGCCTCTTTACGACGTTACGGGCACAAACACAATCTCTCCCCTTTTCTATCTCAAGGCAGGCCTACCTTTCCATTGCTACCGCTTACCAGCTAAGGCTGGCCAGCGTGGTATGACTACTTACAGGCAAGCCAGAGGCGTCGTCACTAATCGTTCTGGTCACAACAGTTGCCAATGGTTTATGATACACACGGATGGAACCATTGAACGAATCCGCATTACGGTTCCCCTAACCCTTTGCCGCCCAGATCGTCCTATGTATGTTGTTTTCGAGATCATGGACGATGGAAAGCCTCACGAGATTCCATATCTTGGATGCCCGTCAGCTGGGCCCTTTGAGGACTTTGCTGTTGCAAGCAGCCTAGCTGTAGCGTTTGAGTGGTTCGATGGATCATCTAACAATTGGCAGAAGGCCTACGTTTCAATCAAGGACATTCGCACTACATTCACGCTCGAAATCGATAACCCAGACATCATGAAACCTCTTCGTCGTTGGCGGCACTGCATGAATATTATACAACTTTTGGAAGGTATCGACTATACTGGGCCCCTTAACGGGTTTGCACAAAGTCTTACCTTCAGAGCTCTTGATGTTAAAGAGCTTGTTGTTGATCACCTTACTCAAACAGTCACATGGCGACTCCGACCACGACGAAGCAAACCTGCCCCCAAGATTGCATCATTCGATTATAACGCCTGCCTTGTTAAGGCTGCAGTACGCGGGATGGAGACAAAAGTTGGAAATCCGCCCGATCCAGAATCTGATTTCTGGTGTTCCACAGGCCATGATGCCCGGCTAGAAGTCCAATGTGACTTCTGTCGTTATATGTTCAGCAGGAATAACCCTCCGTACTCATGCGAAAGAGATCCTCGGTTCACTGATAGATGGGTCTGTAAGTATTGTGCTGTGATGAATCGGCCTTGTACTTGGACCACTCGAAGCAACGCTTTAAGATACTGGGGAGAAGGCCAGCCATTCCTTTCTTCGCGAGAGTCAAAGTTCACCGCATGCCCTACAGGTCCTCACAAGCATCTTTGTTTCTATTCTTCGATTCCAGGTATCTATCATGTTGTGAATACTGAAGAGCCAATCGAAGGCCGAAATGGATTAGCAGTTATCATGGCTGCTGAGGAAGAAACTGAAACTCAAGAGGAATTATCTGGTAACGAGAATGTCATTACTGATGACTCAGAAGGCGAGGATTGAACGGAAAGGGCCGTAAAGGGACTGGTGACTTTACTGGGGCGTTTTATCATGATTTTATACTTGCTTTTCATCCTCGTTTTCACCTTTGCTCAATCACATTGCTTGTACATTAAAGGTAGCTCATTTGATTTTCATAGCAAACGCCTATGCTATATGATGAATTAAACCCCGAAATAGGTATCTTGAACGCCTGAACTCCAAACTTTTGGGACAGGCCATGACTTAATTCTATACATTTAAGACGATGTTTGCAAGTTATGCGATGTTTCTCACATGGCATGTTACCTCATGTTGTCTAGACAATCATTATTATCTTGGGATAGGGATGAATGATCAATCATCGTTCCCAAGAAACCAGGCACTTGGTTAACTTGACCCTCACATGAATTCGATCTTGGACTTTCATGAGAATAAAAGCAAACTATATCGAATACTAACAAACAACTCACTTGCCTGATTAAGTCGCTATCTCGGATGCTCGGCACAGTGACTCATTCCCACAGATCCTTCTGAAGTTCTGGAACTGGATAATCGAGTGGGTAGCAGAAAAGATGGCCTCCGAAATTTAGATCACAAAAATAAATGACCTAAGATTGTAGTCTAAGCAGCATAAACTGATTTGTTAATTTCGTCCCTTATGCTTCTAGTGGCAAAGGCTCTTAAAACTCTAGGGATGATTTATCTAACCCTCCTGGACCCCAGGAAACTTGATCATGGGTTTTTACGCCAGCAGATAGATAAGCAGAGACGCTGGATTGGTTCACCATACGCCATTTACGAATACGGATACGAGTTTTGTATAGTTCCAAAGTATATATGGACATATCTCAAACCTCAACTAACAATCTGGACCTTTCTCCATTATCAGTTACATTGCCACAACTTACAATGGAAGTAGCACAACAATTTATCATGTCAGAAGACCTAAGTGACGTCGAAACCGCCGGCCAAGGCTTAGAATGCCTCGTCTATAAAGCAACAAGTCCAACCTACGGCTCAGTTGTTCTCAAAGTACCAAGAGTCAAAGTCTACCAAAACGCCAACGACTTCAACGTTGAAGCCAAAGATCTGATCCAGCAAGAAATACAAATATATCGTCTTCTTCAGGATGGGCCGGTTCCTGTGCCCAAGCCGTACAAGTACCTCGAGCAAGATGGATATCCAGCCATGTTGTGCGAGTACGTGGACGATGATGGAACAGATATCACGTTTGAGGAGATGGGTCGTGTAGCAGCGCTGATACATTCTACACCCTTATCTGATCCTGTATTCAAGACTGTCGCTTCAGAGACGTCGGATGTCTTTTCGACAATGGAACAAAGAATGAAACGACGCTTCTCTGTTTTGTCAAAGACGGTGACCGAGGCTCCAAGCTGGATACAAGACTGGAACTATATCAACGCCATTCTCAACGGTCTTCAACGGTTCCCATCGAGTCTTTTACACATGGACTTTCGCGACGTCAACCTTCGTCACAGCCAAGGTCGCATTAGCGCTGTGATCGACTGGACCAATGCGCTGATCGGCCCAGCAGCCATCGACATCTACCGTACCTTGGAGTTCAGTGAGCTCGGAGAGGATTTCGCCAAAGGATATTCTGAGATGTCAACGTTTCCCGAAGTGTCTGCGCAAGAAGAATGTTTGCTTAGGCTTGACGCTGCGCTTGTGTTGGCGTTGGTATTTACATCTGAAGCGCCAGATCCTGTGAGGGGTGCAGCTGCGGTGGCGAGAGTAAAGGAGCTGTCGGAAAGTCTTGTAAAGTAAATACTGCAAAGTGTAATACCATTGGTGAGAAGTGTTGGGAGCACCAGTTGGGAGACTCTCAGGGTACCAGACAGATTGGCCGATGGGAGCATAAGGGATGAAATTATGAGGATAGCTTATGCTACTTAGATTAGGTTTCTTAGACTATCTTTTGATTGAATTGCCCGCACCTAATTTGCGCTTCTAACAATGGCAAAGGGAGCGCAGGGGGAGGTGGTGGCGGAGGAGAAATTTGAGGGCATTCCCAATCCTCGCTACCTCGTCAGGATAGCTTCAGTAACGCTGAGCGTATCAATAGAGCTGTCCGACATGATGTATGGTATTCGATACTGTATAGACAGTAAAATCCGATTTGATGGGATGGGTATTATGGACAGTTGAGCAAGTAGCTCCCTGAGACTCAGAAGGGTCATGATGATTTCGAAGCTCATGTGGACCCTGAAAGCGGACCCTTGGAGCTTCACACCGGCATCGGCGACCGATGGCCCGGAACCCCGCACCCGGAATTTACCTCATGTCGAAAGATCGAGGGGCTCATGACAATTAATTAAGAGTTCACTTTGTTGGGGAAACGCTAGTTTGATCATTTCTTCATTTGTTCTTCATCTCAGAGCAGTCGCAGATGGCTCAAGTCTAGACTGATCTATATGGGAACATTGGCCTTTCCATCATGTCTGTTGTACTAATCCCAACACCCAATGGACCCTTCAATTCCTTTTCGCTCATCTGCAAGGTATCATAAAATTCTCATGCTTTTTGCTGTATCCTTTGTATAATTAATTTACTGGGGGAGGACCTTCTCCTTGGCGAGAGGGGTGAATCGGAGGTAAGGCTTGACGATGCGGAACTCGGGGAACAGAGTCTTGGCCTCCTCGTTCTTGACGGAGGGGTGGACAATGACGTCCTCACCAGGGACCCAGTTGATAGGGGTGGTGATGCGGTACTTGTCACCGGTCTGGAGGGAGTCGATGACGCGGAGGACCTCGGCGGCGTTGCGGCCGGTGGAGGCAGGGTAGGAGAAGATGGTGCGGATGGTCTTCTTGGGGTCGATGATGAAGACGGATCGGATGGTGAAGGCAATGCCCTTCTCATCGACGTTGGTAGCATCCTGCTGGTCGATCCTGTGGATTGTCAGTTTTTGTAGGGAGAATAGTAGACAGATAGTTCTTACATGTCGTAGAGAAGAGAAACCTTGCGCTCCTTGTCACCAATGATGGGGAACTCGACGTTGCCGCCAGTAACCTCACCAATGTCCTTGATCCATCCCTCGTGGGACTGGATGGTGTTGGCGGAGAGACCGATGAGCTTGACGTTGCGCTTGGTGAACTCGGGCTGGAGCTTGGCAAAGGCACCGAGCTCAGTGGTGCAGACGGGGGTGTAGTCCTCGGGGTGGGAGAAGAGGATGACCCAGTTGTCGCCGATGAACTCGTGGAAGTCAATGTTTCCCTTTGTGGTCTCGGCCTGGAAGTTGGGGGCGGTAGAGCCCAGACGAAGAGGAGCAGGAGCAGACATTTTGTGTGTGTAGAATGAAGAGAATAGAGGTATGAAGAGAAAGAGAGATGACAGAGGTAGCGGGGTCGGGGGAGAGGGATTATATAGACTGGTATGAGACGGCCAGCTTGGCATCAATTGACGATTAGGGAGAGCTACAGGTGCTACCTTGTTGGCGTGACTGGAGCTAGTGAATGACGATCTGGGCTCTATGGCCGCGCTGTTGCAATACGCCACGAGGCCTGTGATATTGGTGATTGGGAGAGCCAAGCTCGGGGGGTCTGCCCCTCCATGAGTGAGAACCTACTAATGCTTGGGTTTATACTTTGTACATTTGCTATTTATTGTTTCTATACTATACTCTGTATATACTTTAAAGTGCTTTCAACTAACTCATAATACACATTCGTTTCTATACTCTCTATTATACAGATATAGAGCTCATAAATGTTCCCCAGACCCCCCAGCCATCATGACAACCCCACCAAAATAAAAAGACGTCTATAGAAGGTCCCCCCCACCATCCGTAATCATTGTCCGCCCCTCACTTGAACCCCAGAGGGGCAAGGCTCAGTATTGCGTGCTGCAGACATGCCACGATTGGTTGCTTCTGGCGCATTGTGCCATCTGTCGCGCCAATGCTGCCATCGACCGGTTCCTGACGCAATTCCTGGGCGATGACCCGGACAGATTTGTAAGGTTCGGAAGTCGGGGATGTGAGATGGGCTGATCTTGAAGACGCCATGGCAACAGAGCCATCACACAATAACCATGAGGTGGTTCACGTGGTATTACACTCAGCTAGTAAGCCTGCTAGCTTTGTCTTAATACAGAACCCTTTTGATCATCAAAGATAAGTGTTGCGGATTCACATCTGTAGTGCTGACAGTCAGTCTAGGGTATTCCGTGCAAAAGACCAGATCGCCTCTTGAACAAAGAGTTCCGGCCATGTACTCAGAAATAGGCAAATGACATTGACATCATTCATACCATTCTAATGTCAAATAGAACCAAATTGATCTCTTTGCCATCAACATCAACCATGCAGAGATGTCAACTCTAAGTAAGCAACATCCAACGACTTGGCTGGTTCAACTGTCAGAAACAGTTTGGCCCATATCTGCCCATTGCCAGAGCATAGTCCCGGCTCAGATACCTTCTCCCAACGAAAGAGGACAAAACAGGTGGCTATAGAGTCTCAAACCTTCACTGCAAGTTACAAAGCCACTACCGCCTAGAGATGGCTGGCTTCATTATCATGCGATCTTCGCCCAAACCATTGCGACAGCGTCCAAACTTAGACACAGACATGACCCCAGTCTTTAACAATAACATCAGGCCGCGTGGCCTAATGGCTAAGGCGCTAGATTTCGGCTTTCGAGCAATTCGGGAAATCTCTAGAGATTCCAGGTTCGACTCCTGGCGTGGTCGATTTTTTGCATCTTTTTTTATCGAAGCTATAACTTAATCTCTTTTTGCCAAGCCGTGCGTTATATGTTTCATGGCTTTTTTCAACTTTAGGTTATCTATGTTCGCGTATTGACAGAGAGTTGATCAAGTTCAAGACATTCGAGACTGTTTTTGGCGCCTTTTTCTCTGTCTCACTTTCGCCTCATGCACGTACGGCTGAGGCGTGCGCTACCACTAGTAAGCTTAAATTAGAATTCAACTCAATTATGCCTCTCTGCGGCGCTTCATCTTTTGTCGATGGTTAACAGCAAGAGACAGTCTTGGCAATTTTGCATGATGTAGCCTTACAAAGGACAGGGAATTAATGCTGATGACATCCTCCATCCTTCAATTGCGATCGTCTTGGCCATCTCGGCGCAAATCAGGGCTGTTGACATAATCTGAAACTTGGGACATTTAGAGATTGACTTTAGCGCGAGAAGCTAAATCATCCTACCGCCATCTGCGCCAGCAAATCCTACCAGCACAGTGACCAAAGGTGACACGCGTCGGGGGGTAAACTTTCCCTGTTTCCAATCGTCACTCAGCCTTCATCAACATCAAATCAGATACCGTCATGAATTAAGGGGTAGTGGGGAAGACGTCAACTACAGGCATGGATCTTCTAGTTTGCGAACTGGGATGTATTTTTCGGTCAAGGAGTTAGTTAATAGAGTTGTACACCCCAAAAGTCATCAATTGATCTTTTTTTTCCGTCTTGTTTCTTTTTGGGTTCTTAGAACAGTCATTCCTTTTTTTCATCCTGGTAGAACATCCGTCTTGAGGATGATGTTCACCATGTCGCGCCCCTCAGCCCTAACATGCGTTATCATCGCGGGCAGTCTCTCTCTTTTCCTGGTCGTCTTTACATTCTTCCAAGAGTCATTAGAAGTTCCCTGGACATATGTACACAACAAAGCAGAAGAGTACATCAACACAAACACTAACACAACAGCTATAACAACTCCAACATCTTCATTGTACGTTCTTCCCTCGGGTCACTGGCGCATCACGCTATTCTACCACCCCGCTGAAGATGAACTTGGCATCGTCTCTTGGCTCACGCTAACGATTATCTTAAACTTTATCACAGACCAGCACAGCAAACGCAAACCAATATTCCCGTATTAAACTGCAAAGATCCTTACCGCGAACCTGGTTATCTTTACATCCCCGCCGACATAAACGGCACCAACCAATACAAAAAGACACAATGGGTTCCCTTCTCCGATAACCTGCTCGAAGCTGAAGCGCCCGATTACGCTGTCTATCCTGCGGCCGGCGAGGTCATCTTTAACGCGACGGAACCGGAGCCTGAGTTTGTCAAGCACTCGTCCACACCGCGACAATGGCTACCCGAGGCCATCGCCGAGAGCGTCCGTCGAAAGAAGGCCATCAACGCCAACGCCGACACCAACGTTGACGCCTACGCACCCATGAAGAACGACGGCGACTTTGGCTGGCTCTGGGGTCGTCGCATCATTCTGTTCAGCGACTCTGTCGATCGATTCATGATGCAATTCTTTTGCAGCGAGTTCAAGCACAACATGAAGCAGCCCAAGGCTCACACCATCGCCAGCTGCAGCATCCCCGAGTTCAACCTGACGTTTGTCCACTGGCACTTTGCCGGTTCCATGACGTACCGACCGGACTGGTGGTGGATGGATGACATGGAGGAGATTGCCTTTGAGGAGCGCTGGGACAAGTACTGGACCCCCATGTACGACCAGGTTCGCGGTCCCAAGAATAGGCCAGACTTGATTCTCTGGCAGAACGGACTCTGGGATCAGCGTGCTTTCTGGGAAGCTGGTGAAGCGAACCACGAGAAGGATGTGTATCCCATGGGATCGCGCGAGCGCCAGTTGGTCTGGCAAGAAGTGCGTTTCGCTGCCGCCCGTATCCGTGACTTTGTCAAGCGTATTTCCACCGAATTTGGCGATGCACCAACCATGTTCCGCAGCATGACTATGCACCGTGAGAGCAACGCCAGGGATGCATCTATCTACGACCTCGAGCGGTTATCTCGTGCGATCGCGGCCAAGGCCGGGCACGAAGTATTCGAATGGGGACGTCTCATTTCCTCCCTTTCGATGCTGTACAAGGATCAGACGCATCCTGGACGAGGCCCGGCGAGTTGGCTTTGGGGAAACATGGTGCTTGAGTATCTTGCCCGCGTGGGTGAAGCGGGAGATGACAAGAGGAAACCCTACTTTGATGGTTGGGATAAGTGCCATTCCGAGTTGGTAAGCTGGGGTGGACGATAGTTGGGACACATAGATTATGAATAGAATAGACTAATCACACGTTCAACATATGAACACAAATTGTGCCTCTGAATGTAGCTATTTATCGAGCTTGCGTACAGTTGCAGAGCAAATATTGGCTGTCGAAGTCTGAGTTCTCAAGCGGCCAACGTATAACAGTATATAACGCTAATCGCCATTGAGCACAAAGTAGACTATTGATATCAAAATCGATCGCCGGTGCAAATTGTCATCACTTCCTGACATACTCAATCTTTCTAGCGAGCCAACATCCAATCGTCAACCCAACAACAGTACCCTTATCATCACGACGGAACACAACTGTCCAGTCACCAGGCGGTTTCGCGTCCATACCTCTCGGGTTCGCAAGTGCCCATACATCATCACCTAGATATCGCATAAACTGAGCCGGACTCTGACCCAAGAAGCCGTCGAATGTGCCAAATACTAGACCGCCTTGGTTGACACAGTGGAAAGTCGAATTGATTTCTGGGGAGTAAAAATCGCCTTCGATAGGCGAACTGTCAATAGCAATAGTTCCAAGCGTGAGACGCTTGGCAGTTATGGCCCTGTTCTCCTTTAGACGTTGGATGCGAAGAATGTCACCGTTGATTACAGCCGCCATGCCCTTGGATTCGCCACGCTCAGGGTCAGTTAGTTTGACAGGCTCGACGTAGTTAGCATATGTGACCAGGACCTGGCCCTTCTGGCCAAGGGTCACAGTGATGACCAATTGAGTACCCTCGTCGAGATAGACACCCGGCCAGGTTGGCGATGCATCAACCAGAGCAGGCGCCATTGGCTTCTGAAGACCCAGGATGTTCTGGATAATGTACTCTGATAGCGTTGCTGCGTCGGCCTCGTGGTTGAACATGACCACGACTGACAATCGTTCCTCTGGCACATGAGCTCGATAAAGTCTGTAGCCACGCAGAGCACCTCCGTGACCGATGGCCCCCACGCTCCCAATCTCGGTATGAGCTAAACCCTGCGCATATGTCGAAGGGACGCCGTCGCTGAACGTCGAGGGCTGAAAGATCTTGCGGTACCAGCTCTCGGGGTCAAACACGCTACGATCCAGGAATGACTCGTACGCAATCATGTCCGTGAGAGAAGCGATGATACCAGCGTCACCAGCCCATTCAATGCGGTTCTCGGCAGGGATGTATCCGCGGAGCTCGTCTCCTTCGTAACCAACACATGGTGGGGGCAGCTTTGCTGAATCTGCACACAGCTCTGCCGTCTTCATACCCGCAGGCTTAAAGATTCGCTCATTGAGCAAGGATGCGAGCGACTCTCCAGTGCAAGCTTCGACAACTCGTCCTACAATGTTGAAATTGGTGTTAGAGTAGGAGTACTCAGTACCCGGCTCAAAGTGAAACGACTTGAGGCTATCGAGCATAGGGCCATTGTGATCAGCCAGAGAATAACGGTCTTCTGGCTTTGCACCCCAGAGCAACGTGATAGCCCAGTAGTCGCGGATGCCAGATCGATTGTTGCACAGATCATCCAGCTTCAGCTTCCCGGTCTTGGCTAGCTCAGGCAGAAGTTCCTTTAGCTTAGTCTCAAACTGCTCCTTGACATCACCCTTGGCCTTGAGAGCCGGCGTCGGATTGCGTTCTAGATCCACGACCAAAGCGCAGAGCATCTGCTTGGATATAGAGCAGATGGGGATTTGAACCTCTGGGGTCATGGGTATCCGGCGGTTGAAGTCCGCGTATCCCCAGACCCGATGGTCCACGAGGGCGCTATCTGAGAGGACGGCGATGGCACCACCTGGACCGCGGATGCGGGAGGGGATCGTCTTTAGGATATCTTCTACTATTTGCTTTGATACCGGCATTTTCCTTCTTTCTGTTTTTGTCTTTGGAAGTAGTTCAGTTGGTCGATGAGTTGCTTGTGCGGGGTTGAAGTTGCGACAAGACGGAATTGGAAGGTGGGACAGTCAGATTGACCAGCACTTTGAAGGTGTGCATCTGATACATAGTAGCTCAGCGGCATATTATTAGCTTGTTACAAAATATATGCCCGAGATATGTTGATAATCGCTCTGTGTGAAGCAATTTCACTTGATCTTTTTCTCTCATATGATTGTATTGTTCACCGAAACTGGATATAAGCAATGAACCGCGGCTACCCTGCGTCAAAGCGTAAAAGGTTGGATCTTGAATGTTGGTCAATATATTAGTACAAAGTGAATATGACGGAATATACCCGAGTTTTTAGACAGACGCTTCTTTTTAGAAAGTCTTTATGTCACTTTCCAAGGCCAAAGGGGGTCGACACATTCACCAAGTTCATCGGCATGCCTGATTCATGACATGTATCAAAAGCCACACCAGTAGTGTGTAGTTTGGAATTTGGACGGCCTAACATCAGCTGATGAGGCTTGCGGTTTATCATATGTCATGTTTATTATGTGCTCAGATAGACCTTTATGTGAACTTCTTGACTTGTCAGCCCTGTTTTGTTGGTGATGACGCTTTGAGCCCTTTTCTCTAACGATAGTCTGTGCCACGTATAAGGTTCAGTTTGCGAGCAAACAGATCTGCATATCAGCTGTTTATGATGACACATGTAATTTCTCTGCCGTCTTGCAGGACACAAGATCACAAGATCAGCCGAGTCCAATGCATTGATGTTGTGGATGTTTTGATCTGGTTGCTACAGATGTACAGAGTGCTGACTGGCTTAGTGTGCGAATACGAAAAACCTCGACTATGTTTGTGTCAGTAGCATTGATAATTTAAAACGAACCATTGCAACAAGATATGTATTTATGCTATTTATCTACCTATGACATAACTATATCACGTATACTGGAGCTTAGGGTAATTGCTCTCCGTTTACTCCGTATATCTGGAGCTAAGTACGCCGTGTCTAGTTGCAGAGAATAGATTGGCCTTTGTACGGACCCGGGACCAAGGAACCCAGAAAGCTGGGTGACCCTTGTCGCTACTGAAGAAAAAAGTGCCCAACTACTTCTACCCGAGATTCTAGGGGCTCAAGGGCCAACGTTTACCGGCTTTTCCTTTGGATTAGGGGGACCCATCGGTGAGCTAATTAATATCCCTAGGTAGGACATCTCCATCTGTCAGGTGGGGCCTCGTCCGAAGAACTATAGCGAGAGTATTTTAAGACTTGTCTGTCGTCCTGACTTTGCATTACATATAGCAAGGATGGTAATAGCAGCACCCAAGATCAATTATAATATCTTGGCTTTTATGAGTGTAATTTGTTTTATGTTTTGGCAAATGTTTTGGTCTGTTCCTTTATGCACCTCTGACAATCCATCCAGGATGTATGTGGTAACTAGGCCGTTTCCCCTGTGGCTTGGTTTAGCGCTTAGCATGGAGGTTGGGTCAGCATTTGATCAATTGTGCCGCAGTTGACTCTGTTCCATCAGGTCAGTAGAATTGAGGGCAACTTTATTGGTAGGTATCAAACACCATGCTAATATCTGCTGTGTCTAGGTCGATTCGTTGTCGCTTGGTTACTCTTGAGATGGGGTCGGTATCTCCTTTAACTACCGGATTTTTTTCTCCTTCATGGTTCCTGAAACACGACTTGTCGACCCCCCCCCCCCCCTTTTGTCGTCATAACCTTAGTAGGCACGGTATTATAGTAGATCCCACCCTGAGCAGCTTCAGGGTTTGTTCCAGAAGCTTTGTAGTGTGCCCCCTGCAGAGCTCTACCATCCGAAATCGAGCCGTCTTCCAGGGTAGACGTAGACTAAAAAGAAAAGGTGTCAGAGCTAACAGATATATACTTTGGCCATGCGGGTCTGCTCTGTTGCTCCCGTCGACGGGCCTAACGTTAGGACACACAAGATTTGCTTCGTCAGGGATGCAGAAATACATAGCAATCGGAAGATATTCAGCGTCTAGACCTAGTTGATGTATGACTTGGGAAATCGTACAATCAGTGTAGATCAATACTGAGATAGGTCCTTCGTATCCTTTAACTTTTGGTGTGTCGTTGGGCCCGTGCGTTCAGCTACCAAACCTCTGTCCGCTGCCAAAACGAACCCTGTCAGATGTGTCTGCCACCTCACCTTGACCCTGACTTGAATATCCAATTGTATTGGCCCAATCTCTTCGTCACAACTGCAGGACCCGACGGTGGTCCAGTCGTACACCTTCGCTTCGTCCGTTACCGCTGTGAACTGTGAACTGCAAGCTGTGCTGTGTTCTGCTGTCCTGTGCCTGGCATATGTACTGTCCATGTCGGTCTAGTCAACTAACCCAAGGGGAAAAAAAGGGACACAGCGGCGCTAACATTGGACGATTACTGTGTCCTGCCGCCTGCATCTTGCATTTACGCCTGTCCGAGCACTTCTTCTCTCTACCTCCTTAAACCTTGCATCGCAATACATATTATTATTCCTCCTACGACGATCAATCTTGGCCGCTCTTCTCCCCTTGCAGCAATAACGTACGTGCTGCATACGCCATTTCATCTGAGCACTGTCTGTCGCACTCTCAGGCCCTGTCCGTCCTGTTTTGTTCTCTCTCCACCGCGTGGCCCTTGGCCCTTGTCTTTCTCCGTCCCGCCCCGTCCCTGTCGTTCTTATCCTTCTTCGGGTCGCCCATCTCGGTCCTGTCTCCAGACGGAGCCTCTTCCCCCGCGACCATCGACTCTTCCGTTCTTCCGCCTCGTCTCTCTTGACCTTGGCCGTTGAGTTGACGACTCCAGCTTCAGCCCTTCCACGTTTTCCATCAGCCTTGGAGCCTTTGTGAGTCTCCCTTCGCTAATGAACCCTACCTGACCCTGCCCTTCTGCCCTGTCCTGACCCATCTTTGGCGGTGACGCCCCTGTCTTCACCGGATCGCACTCACGATCTCCAGCGCAACCTCTCGGGCATATCCTTTGCCTTGGCTCCCGTCTCGCTGGTTATCTTGTTGCGTCTGCTTCCTATTTGGTTAGCCTTTGTGCAAGCTCCTTTACTCTTCCCCGCCCTCGTTATATGTTCTTTGTTTCCTTGACCACACACGCATCGCCTCATGCTTTGCTATTCACAACCTCAAGCCAAACATCATGGGCGACACTCCAGAACTAACGTCCCGCAAGGGTTCACTAGGGAATATCGAGCTCTCTCGCTTTTCTGACATCAACGACGAGAAACCCTCCGGCCGATACACCCCCGATATCCTCGCTGGCGTTTATCGAGGCATTCGAAAGCTACCCTCTG